>NW_023995381.1:0-7500 GCF_015586225.1 Lucilia sericata | reverse complement strand
TATCTATCTAGCTATTATCTATCTATCTATTCTATCATCTCTATCTATCTATATCTATCTATCTATCTTCTATCTATCTATCTATCTATCTAACTAACTAACTAACTAACTAACTAACTAGCTAACTAACTAACTAACTAACTAGCTAACTAACTAACTAACTAACTAGCTAACCAGTCCATATGCTAGTCAAGAGATTACAGCATAGCCTAGTTAAGGAACTAGTCCATAAACTAGTAAGAAGACTATACTGTAATCTAGTCAACCGGCCTGTCCATAGACTAATTAAGGGAGTAGGCCCTAGTAATAGGACTGTTGCGTGGAGTATTTTTTAGACAATATCACATATAAGACAAAGGACAAGTTAAAAGACCAGTCCATTAACAAGTAAAACGACTGGACTATAATCTAGTCAAGCTGCCAGTCCATAGACGATTCGAGGGACTAGTCAAAAGTCTACCCTTAACACGAACTGGTAAAATGCTCTTTTAGTATCGGTTTAGTTTAAGAGAGTTTATAAAGTCAATTCTGATGTCAAGAGAACATTTGGAACATTTTACAAATTATCAACAATTATCATTTTGCCTAATGAACTTCTCAATAATAATTGATATGGCGGCGTACATATTCTAAGCAGATCGGTGTATATTAACATATTATTAAGCTTGATAAATATCAGCATAAACTACCCAGCAAAAAAAGACATGCAAAAAAAGTAGTAAATGCATGGGTTGAACTGATAATGAACTGGTTCATATTTAGGGGAAACATGCATGATTTTAACATTAGCGTGTCATTGGCATGCATGTGTTCGTATTTGGAAAAATAGTTCGCCATTTAAATGAGTTCTTATAACCAATGAATATTCGATGATTCTCAAGCGAATTTTCATTGGTGCACTATATTTATTTAAAAATGCATTAATAATGGTATTTCGATTTAATTATCAATATTTAAATAATTTTTTTGTGTGATATTGATAAAAATAAAATAAGATAAAACATAACTAACTGATTTTTATTGGATTTAAATTCATGCAGAGGAAATATACCCATTGTGTTTTAAAATCCGTTAAACAGTCTTGGTTTTTTCCTTCTCTTATTAATGTTAAAATGGACTTAATATTACTAGGTAGGTAGGTACCTACAAAAACAAAAATCTAATAAAAAAATTAGGATCAACCTAACCTAACCTAATAAAAAAATTAATGTAATTTTTAATATTTATTGTATGAAATGCACGTTTTCGTTAAATCTCCTAAGAGAATACCAAATTATAGTAAAATATTACAATTCCTATAGTGGAGTTACATGAGTGAATTTGGGTGCATTTTTCATGCCTTCACTGATGACAAATTTATTAGAATTTAGGCATGTATTTAAAACGCATTAAATAGAATACGTACAAAAGAAATCATGAAAATATCCCTTCTTCTTTAACAACTTCAAATTTTTTTTGCTGGGTAGTATTGTTCCTACCTGGTTCGATTCAACTTAGCTTTCATTTATTTTCATACAGATTTTCTTACACTAGTTGTTTTTATTGTCATTGCATATATATATTTTTTTTGTTTTTGTTTGTGACTACTATCATTAGTCGGAAAGTTTTACTGTTGTTAAGTGTTATTTGTGCTATATCCGGTTTAACTCAACCAAAATATACGTATAAAACATGACTTTTCTATTCTTTGATTTTACACACTAATACATTAATACAGACATTCTAGGCACTAGCCACCCAGTCCTACTCTCTCCCCCTTACCTTCTTTTTACACACTCATATGAAAAATGTTACAAAATATTTTACATCGTTTATCACTTGATTGTGTTTAGTGATTTTCACATTTCCAAATGTGTTGTAGTTTCTATTTAACGTTTTGAGACTTAACTAAAAGCACCGACAAATGAAATCAAAGAGTAAGACGGGGGGAACGACAAAAAAAAACTATATAAAATTAATGACCACATTTTAGTTTTAGCAACATTTACAATAAAGAGGGTGCAAAATACCTACCAAAATACTACAAGTCATACACTTAAACTTCTAAACTACCCACACACACACACAAACACACTCGCCCAAAACGTAATAAATATATTTTTAATGCAAGATGTTTTATGGTTATGTTATTTATATAGAAAGTCTTCAACTCCTTGCTATATATATTTTGGGTAAAACTCCCAATACTACTGGAAAAAAAGTGTACAAAGTCAAATGTCCATTTTGTAAATGTTTGCTATCTAAATGGTCCATAAATTTTACAAATTGCTTTAGCCTGAAAAAAAGTAGCCGAAAAAAAAATGAAACAAAGTAGTCAAAAGCAAGAAATGAAACACAGAACTTATGCAGAGTAATAAATTGATCACAAGTTATATCAATTACATTGTGGAAGATAAATTTTCCTGGATTAAGTTAAAATGTTTTCATTTAATCATGTAAAAGATTTCCCCAAGATGTTAATTTATTACCATCAATAATGTTTGTCTTTCGGTGTGTTTTTTCGTAAGTTTTCTTTCCATTTCTCACATTAAGTTTTCTTTCTCCACTTGGGTTTTCTTTTAGCAGTTTAATTTATAACAACGCATAATATTTCAATCCGTAAAGTAGTTATTGAATTTGTTTGTTCTTAGTTAAAATTATTTGGAAAGTAAGAAATTAATGTTTTCTTTACAAATAAGGTGGTTTGAGTTTCACAGCATTTCAATATCTGATGCGTTTGAACCTCCATACCTCGGTGCACACTATTATAAGAGCTTAACTCTTCACCAATTTTGAACAAAAACTTCATATACATAAATCGCGTAAGTAGTTTTGAGATATTCTGGAATATATATGGTCCTATTTGGGCCAAGATTATTGGCACTGTTTTGACGAGAAGTTCTAATAAGAAATCTTGTGGACCGGGTAGAATTCCTGAAAAGACTCGTATTAATGAATTACTGTATAAATATCTGTTAATATTCGAAAACATGAAAGGGGCCTTGATTGTCCCGATACTGAAAGCTACAGTATCATGATAACCTATACAGTAGTGACGATTTTTCCTTTCTCTCCTTTTAGAAAGCTCTTAAAGAGAATTGTTCTGGATACATTATTTGGAAAGCTTAACACTTTCCTAATATCTGATTAAAACTTTAGACAAGATGTAATTAGGACCAGTATGATTGGGAGTGCCTTGAGAAAAAGAGCTTATAAGAAATCGTATGGACTGGATGAAATTTATGGAATCGTAGTGAAAAGGACTTGGACATTCGTGACTTGACTTGATGAATTACTTTATCAATATCGGTGACTTTCAGAAAGCGTGGAAAGGGGCCTTAGATTTCCCCATATTGAAACCTAAATTTAATCCTAGACAGAGTACAGATTTCTATTCTCTCTCTCTTAATTTGGGCAACTCTTGTGGAGGAAGTTCATTGGGAGAATTTTTCTGGGTAAGTTAATGTGAAAGCTGATTAAAACTTCATGCAAGTTGCATCTGTATATTTGCGGACGTAAAATTTTCGAATGCCCAAGGTCTAATTAAGGACGGGTTGAAGAATCTTCTGGACCGGACAAAATTCCTTACATTGTACTCAGAAGCACTGGCGATGGTACTCGGATATTCTTGATGATTGAATATCGTTTACCTTCCGGTAGCGTAAAAAGGGCACTTGGTTGTCCCGATACTAAAATCTAGTTTTGATACTAAGCTGAGTGGCAATTATAGATCGATTTCTCTTGGAAATATTCCTTTTGATCAAGATTAATGACTGATTATCCCATGATGGCAACCCTCATGACATTGAATTTGTCATCAAACCTTGATCAAGTTCCCGGACTTTGTTTTCAGCAGTCTGTTAGGCTGGGTTTTGCAGGATGGAATTATATATAACTAAGACGATGAAAATAGGCTTCAAAAGGACGGACGGTGTGTGATTTCCTTACGGATCGATTCCTCAGCATTGGGATGAGTGATGTTCAATCTGATCAGCAGATTGTATCTGCAGATGTTTCCCCGCATATTCTTGTCAGTTATTCACAGTTATCCTGTGGTCAGAACAAAAGAATCTCTATGATTGCGATTGCCTTGGATTTATCTAATGCCATTGACACAGCTTGCCAAGACAGCATCGTATTTAAATGATAGAAATTGGATTCGAAAGGAACACCTATAGGATGGTGTGTTATTTCCTTATGGAACGATTCTTCAACATCGGGGTGCGTGATGTTCAATCTGATTACCGGATTGTAACTGCAGGTTTTCCATAGAGTCTGTACAGTACATATTCCTTTCAAATATTCTCTGACGCCAGAGGATAATCTCTTGTTGATTTGACATCCTCTCTGACTGTCAATTGGCGATTATGATCCAGTGCTTGCGATCTTTGCAACAATACTATTGCGATTGGCCTGGATTTCTCCAAGGAGTTTAATTCAGCTTGGCAAGACAGCCAAGGAAATCAGCTTCGACAGGTATACTTGTATGATGGTGTGTGATTTCCCTTTGGATCGATTCTTCAGCACGAGGATGCATGATGGATTGCAACACTAGATTTTCCACAGGAATCTTTACTAGGGCCTGTACTGTACACCATATTCTTGTCCGATATCCCCAGACTACCAGAGGGTAATCTCTAGTTGGTTTATGTGGATCGCATTTTGATCGCATCATCTGGACTGGTTAGACCTTTTATCGATCGTGTTTATAATTACTTGGTCATACTGGCTGAATATGGACAAGACAGTGACGGTGAGGGTAAAGCAGAAGAATAAATAATTATACCAAAATTATAGGTCCTACATCCCATAAGGGATGAGATACCTAGGAAAGAAAGAACTTTCAGTTCTACTGGCACGTGAATCATATTTTCAAATATACCAAGCCTACATAGGCGATGTATAGGGCTGATGTCAGAGTGAGCGCTACAAGCCATGCAAAGCTTTGCGCTATAAGCTTTTGCTTGTGTTTTCTCGCATCAAGCTTCACTTTCACTCTAACATGACACATAGGAAAACACAAGGAAATGTTTGTAGCGCAAAGCTTCGCATCACTTGTAGCGCCCACTCTGACATCAGTCTAGGAGTATTCTCAACCAGCAGAGATTGAAAAAGAAGATAGATCTTCTAGTTTGTCGCCAAATAATTCTACCACTCCTAACCTATGCCTTCCATGTCTTATCCAGGACTACTGAGTAACGTATATGCCAACAGCGCGTCATATTCAGAAAGTTTTTGAAGTGTTTATTATAACATGGAAGACAAAGATAATCAAACATGATAATGACATGTTGCAATACCTGTTAAAACTATTTAAAAATACGGCGTGCACGACGAACACTTTGATACGTCTTGATGTGTCTTAACATTCATGAATATTGTAATATTGGTCATTATGACACTTTTATGAGAAATTTTATTATTAGATTTTAAAGACTAGATTTTAATAAATAACTCAAGTGATCACGTATTGATCTCCTTCCGTCTCATTTTAGCACATGTTTAAGCAAAAAAGATGTTTTCATATTTTTCAGGACTCCTGCGGTGCACAGTAATAATTTTAAAAATATGACAAACATATTTGAAGTTAATTATATATTTCAATGGTAATCTGTTCTCTTAGGCAAAGTACTTTTCTAATTTTCTTAGAAAGGACTCTTTCAATATATGTATGTGTGCAGTTCTCCTAACAATTGCAAATTAAAATTTCATGGTGGTCAAGCAATATTAAGTTATTGTTTTTTTTTTCTTATGTATTGTTTTAGTTTTACAATTATCCTTGTGTTAAAAGCATTTATAGCAATTGTTATTTAGTTAAATTTATGTCCTTTTAGTGTCAAACTTTCCCTCAACTGTTGTTTATTTATTGTTTATTTACTTTACAGGATTTTTTTGTGTGTGCGCTGTTCTCTTTTGTGTGCGTGTGTGTGAGTGTAGAAGTGTGTGTGTGTGTGTAAAAGAGGTTCTCTTGGATCATACCCAGCAATTTTATAGGGCATCAGATGTCTAACGATTTGGGAGTAAGTATGTATGTAATATTTGAAATCCAGTGAGGAATCAACCTTCACTTTAGTATCCCTAAGTAATCTATCAGGTAGTCAGTAGACAATTTAATATTCTCCCAAGAGAGAGGTTCCTCTCTCAGTGTTCCTCTCTCACAACTGACTTTCTCCCAGTATAAACAATAGACAGCTGACTTCTTAGACCTACCCAGCAGCCACCCCGAACTGCTGGGAAGGTCTAAGAAGTCATTGTGTGTGTATATGAGTTTATTAACTAATTCACCTTGGACACCCTGCTGTTTAACTAACATTTCATGACAATTTTATTAACATCTTAACTTCAATTCTTTTTGTTTGTTTGTTGCCTTTGGTAGAATATACACACATATGTATGTGTGTATGTCGTTAGAAAAAGGTCTAGGATATTTTATTAGTGTTAGTGGAAATGAGTTGACATTTTAAGTAACAAATTTAATGTTTCTTAGGGAGTCAAGGTTAAATCGTGAAGTATTTAGTTTATTTAGAAATTGGATAAGATTGTTTTTCATAGGGGTGGATAACTTAGTTATTGGAAGACATGTGGTAAACGACCATGATAGTGTAGAGGTACTAAATAACATCTATGAAAAGAATAATAAAAAATCAATTTCAGTAAAAGAGAGTTTTCTCTATGAGCGGGATTATAGTCTTAATAGAAGTCTGGAATATAGATTTTCTTTAAGTGTGAACTATTTATAGTTCTGTCGTGACTATTTCCTTGAACTATAGAAAAGACTTTAGTGAGAATTAAAGTATATATAATATAGTCATGGAAATACTCTGGATTATAACCACAACTATAGTCTTAACTATAGTTAGTATGTAATATAATCTAAACAATATTCAGAAATAAAAGTGTGGACTATAGTCGGAACTATACTCAGAACTGTAGTCTGCACTATAGCCGGTACTATATTCAGAAATATAGTCATGCCAATAATGACAAAAGTCTGGACTATAGTCTAGGCTATAGACTTGACTTTAGTCCTGGTATAGTTCTGAATATAGTTTTGACAAACCCACTTACAGGTCTCAAACAAAACAATACCCATTTCTATCAAACGGAATTTTAATTATCTGCAACAACTTAAACAAAATTTGTTTAAAACCAAAACATTTTATAAAAATTCCTGCTTTCTTATAAACCCCACTTAAACATCAAACAAATTAACCAATAAAATTCTTTAAAAAATAAAATAAAATTTCCTTATAAACACGAGCCCGTGCGTGTCAGCATTTTATACAGCCTCTTAAGCAAAAAAATAAAAATAAAGAAAAAAAGATGAAAATCCCATGTACCGGCTTCTTTATTCTATTCCTTATTACGATTGCTGTCAACTCATGGCAAGTTACAAAATCGTTTGTCACATTTTAACAGATTTGTTATCCTGTCGAGTTAATGTCACCCCTAGTCATCTAACAAAACTTAGACCATGCTGTCATGTTACAACACATACAAAAAAAAAAAAGAAACCAAAAA
>NW_023995380.1:0-120531 GCF_015586225.1 Lucilia sericata | reverse complement strand
AAAATAAAAATATAAATGAAAATACAGAAGTGCCTACAACTCACATGATGATGATGCATAAACTACTCATAGAGTAAAAGAAAATCGGAAAACATAGAACAAATACTTTGAATATTTTCTTAATATTAAAAAAACAAACACCACATGTATCTCTAAATTACTACAATAGTGAGCTAACTAAAAAATATACATGTTGGAAAAAAGATGTAGTTTTATGTTATTTCATACTTTCACTTACAGTTTCCTTTATTCCCCAAAATACTTAGTTTTAACGATATACAATGGATATTTGTAAAACCATAAACCTTTCCAAAGACCTTAACATGATGGATGGTTTTGTGAAAAACCTCGAATTTTGAGTTAGTATATTATAGAGATAAATGATCAATACAAGTGTCTGTGTGAATACTATTGTTGGGGTTGGTGACGTACATATTCCATATATAAAAATATACAAATTTTGTTTCTTTTTTTATTAAAAAAAAGAAAATGAAAACAATATTTTTATTCATGGTGAAAAATATATTCCATTGAGGTACAACTTTAATTTTATTCACAAGAATTTTTATTAAAAATAAAGTTTTTAATTTCTTACTGCATAGAATGGAAAAAACCAAAAGTTAAATAAATCCCATTTGTGAATAAGTTGACGTTTTCTTCGAAAAACAAATATATAATTTATACCCTATACCACAATACTATAGAGTATGGATTTGTTCTAATGTTAGTAACTTTCAAAAATAAGTAAACCTACACCTAAATCGAAACATCCCAAACTGCACTGATTGGCCGCAATTTGGAAACTTGATAACAAACCCTCTATACAAATGACCCTGCGGAATCGCTTTTGAACACTCATACGCTCAATATTTATCACTCTATAGACCCTATTATAGGCATTCACCTACAATATTAAATTGTGTAAATTATTACATAAAATTTCATGAGCATAGATTATATCTGATATAGTATATAATGGTCGGACTTAATCGTCTATACCGTTTTCTAACTACAAAATATAAACTCTCTAACTAAAGCATTTAAATGTTAGAGGATTTGAATAAAAAAACTTTTCATTCATTCTCTAAATCCCCAAAAAGCATGTACAAACAGTTTATGGATATTTGCATGAATTTGACAGTATTGGTACTACATGTATGTATGTGCCACACATTTATACCAAAAAAAAAAAATAACAATAACATGAAAAAAATATATATAAAAAAATAAGAGAAATATCAACAGGTGTCAGGTTTCTATGGTAAACATAAAAATAGTATAAAACACGATAAAAAATAAAAATAACAAATTCCTAATTTTACTAATACAACAACAACGCATAAGTACATATTGCTATAATGAAAAAAAAAAACTTATTTAGTAATTTCTAAGGGAAGGAATGCCTAAGGAATTGACCTTATCGATATATGTATTCAATACTATTTAAAATTTTTCAAATATACATACATATATATATATACAGATATACATACATACTTTTTTATATATTAAAATTAGAAAAATATCTTTAGGATTCTTTCCCTCATGTGGCAAACCTCAAAAATTAAGTATTATCTCAAAGGCATCAGTTGTTATTTCTTTATCAACTCGTAAATCCAAATTGTGTTATTTTATTTATTTTGCCACGCATATTAGACAAAATCGCAAAAGTAGAAAAATCATGCTTTCAGGGTTTATATAAAGTCGATGAATACTAATTTCCTGGAATTTTGTGATATTTTTAAAGCTAAATACAAATTAAAGCAAACCAATACAAAAGGTAACAACATCCCTTTTACCCTTTTCCCCATATTGGCTTGAGTTCTTGTTCAGTTCTACTACTGTCCTAGTTCATTTCTATTACTGCTCTAATTCAGTACTATTTCAGTTCTAGTTCTAGTTCACTTCTGGTTCAGTTCTAGTTCAGTTCTAGTTCAGTTCTAGTTCAGTTCTAGTTCAGTTCTAGTTCAGTTCTTAGTTTCAGTTCTAGTTCAGTTCTAGTTCAGTTCTAGTTCAGTTCTAGTTCAGTTCTAGTTCAGTTCTAGTTCAGTTCTAGTTCAGTTCTAGTTCAGTTCTAGTTCAGTTCTAGTTCAGTTTCTAGTTCAGTTCTAGTTCAGTTCTAGTTCAGTTCTAGTTCAGTTCTAGTTCAGTTCTAGTTCAGTTCTAGTTCAGTTCTAGTTCAGTTCTAGTTCAGTTCTAGTTCAGTTCTAGTTCAGTTCTAGTTCAGTTCTAGTTCAGTTCTAGTTCAGTTCTAGTTCAGTTCTAGTTCAGTTCTAGTTCAGTTCTAGTTCAGTTCTAGTTCAGTTCTAGTTCAGTTCTAGTTCAGTTCTAGTTCAGTTCTAGTTCAGTTCTAGTTCAGTTCTAGTTCAGTTCTAGTTCAGTTCTAGTTCAGTTCTAGTTCAGTTCTAGTTCAGTTCTAGTTCAGTTCTAGTTCAGTTCTAGTTCAGTTCTAGTTCAGTTCTAGTTCAGTTTCTAGTTCAGTTTCTAGTTCAGTTCTAGTTCAGTTCTAGTTCAGTTCTAGTTCAGTTCTAGTTCAGTTCTAGTTCAGTTCTAGTTCAGTTCTAGTTCAGTTCTAGTTCAGTTCTAGTTCAGTTCTAGTTCAGTTCTAGTTCAGTTCTAGTTCAGTTCTAGTTCAGTTCTAGTTCAGTTCTAGTTCAGTTCTAGTTCAGTTCTAGTTCAGTTCTAGTTCAGTTCTAGTTCAGTTCTAGTTCAGTTCTAGTTCAGTTCTAGTTCAGTTCTAGTTCAGTTCTAGTTCAGTTCTAGTTCAGTTCTAGTTCAGTTCTAGTTCAGTTCTAGTTCAGTTCTAGTTCAGTTCTAGTTCAGTTCTAGTTCAGTTCTAGTTCAGTTCTAGTTCAGTTCTAGTTCAGTTCTAGTTCAGTTCTAGTTCAGTTCTAGTTCAGTTCAGTTCAGTTAGTTCAGTTCTAGTTCAGTTCTAGTTCAGTTCTAGTTCAGTTCTAGTTCAGTTCTAGTTCAGTTCTAGTTCAGTTCAGTTCTAGTTCAGTTCTAGTTCAGTTCTAGTTCAGTTCTAGTTCAGTTCTAGTTCAGTTTTAGTTCAGTTCTAGTTCAGTTCTAGTTCAGTTCTAGTTCAGTTCTAGTTCAGTTCTAGTTCAGTTCTAGTTCAGTTCTAGTTCAGTTCTAGTTCAGTTCTAGTTCAGTTCTAGTTCAGTTCTAGATCTGTTTTATTTTTAGCTAAAAAAAAAATTCTCCATATGTAGGTGGAAAATTTACACTTAAATTTTCTTTAGGTAATTGATATTGGTACCGATTGTATACTATACATGTCCTTATATACCAGGAAGCCTTATACGGCTATGAAAAAAATCATTTATTCATCTATTAAATGTTATATATAATGTAACGTTTTATATTTAATCCTTTCTATCTTTAAATGTTTTATTTTACGAATCCTCACATTCAACTCAGTAAAAAAAAACTAAAGAATTTTTTATTTTAAAATAAAATGGAAACTGAAGACAACTTTCCGCATGAACTATTTTGTGTACTGATGATGTTTTTGCACTTTAATTTACATAAAAGTGATACTTCCCATATTGTGTTATTGTGTTTTTTTACAATTTTTTTTTTTTTTTTTCATATAGATCTGTTGTGTCTCCGCATGTTTCCTAAATCTCATTAACAACCCTGGTTTTATAAAGCAGTATTTTCACTGAATATAAAAGAAAAAATAACAGATACAACATCATTCATTTCTCATATAAAAAACGGAAAATAGTGATGGGGATTTCAAAATATATACTAAATCGGAACTTTCCCTAGTCCCTAATAAATAAAGCAGAGTTCAGATAATCAGTATGTCTTTAATAAGTCGATTTTACTTTCTGTCTTCTTATTATACATATATATTGAGATAAAGTTCAATATAACTAAATATCATAACGACGGTTATTATAATACCAAGTCCCGCGAGAATAATTGCAGTTCCCTTATAGCCATATTAATGTATACATACCTTAAGAGAAATGAGTTTAAATATAATACCAAAAAAATTTGAAAAAGTTTTTGATGTCTATTTTTTTAATTCAGCATAAATTTATGTGGAAGTGTTTAATTGACCCAGTTCGTTTATCCAGAATAAAATATAAAATACTTCAAACTTTTTCTATTTACTCTAAAAATTCAAATAAATTTATTACAATTTTCAAGCGCTATTCAAATTCTAGTTAAATTTTTGGTTTTTCATGTTTTATTTTCGCCTGTAGCTTCTATTGCGGCACTTGAGAAGCAATTTCTGTAGGTAGGTAGGTAGGTAGGTTGATAGGAGGATGTATACTACATCAAATCCGAAGAAATACACCTAGGCCACTATCGGGCCTGTTGTGCGCTCCAATTCAAGAGAAAAAAAAAAAAAAAAAAAAAAAAAAAAAAAAAATTGTTCACTGAATGTATTATTTTTCCATGTTCAGAAACTCAGTTTCCTGGACGTAATTCCTAAGAATCTTCCAATCGGTGTTGGTTAAGAATGTTATTTCTGGAATAACATCACTTCCAAGATACTTGGATCTAACTTCGACGAATGCCTGACAATGGCAAAGAAAGTGCTCCAGAGTTTCACTGTCCTCTCCACATGCTCTACATTCGTCTGAATTCGCACGTCCAATTTTGTATAGATGTGCTCGTAATCCTGTGTGTCCACTGAGAATACGTACCATCATACTAACCTCAGACTTGCTCATTTTGAGAAGATTTCTCGTCTTGCTCTCATCAGGGTCACCCCATAGAATCTTTGTGGTTCTACCCACCGTTTCATTATTCCAAGAGGCCTTATGGGATTCTCTCATCCATATTTTTAATTCAGCTTTTGTTGCGTCGAATGGTTTTGCGTTTGTCAGGTTAACTACATCGAGCTCCCTTCCCTTTAAAGCTATTACATTCGCCCTTTCGTTGCCGACTACTCCCGAGTGGCCTGGTACCCATATGATGTGAACCTTACCTCTGGGAGAGTATTCAGTTAAAGCTTTCTTACAATCCAATACAGTCTTAGATTTAATTCTATCACCTGATATCGCACAAATTGCCTTCTGGCTGTCGGTAAATATATTAAGCCCTGTGGGCGCCATATTTATTCTAATCCAATTTACACATTCCGTTATTGCTCGTACTTCTGCCTGGAAGCTTGTGTTATGATTAGGTAAACGGTGGTATATTTCTGTTTCTGGGTCTTCAATATAGAACCCCAGACCCACTTTGTCCCCTAATTTAGAGCCATCCGTGTAGCAACGGATTCCTACTGGTATTTGCTCTAATGTTCCGCTTGACCAAGACATTCTATCTGGGATTAGCGTTTCAAAGTTTCCGTCATATTCAGTGTCTGGTATGCGATCAGGCACGTCCGATGAATGTGTATAACCTTCCAATGTGTCCAGTATACATTGATGACGTGTCCTATAACCGTTTTTGGCCAGTTCGCCTAAAGTAAAGAGCCGTTCGGCTGTAAGCGCCGCCTCATATCTTATATATGTTTCAATGGGTGGAATATCTAGCAACGTTTCCAGAGCCTTGGTTGAAGTAGTACACATGGCACCACTTATACCCAAGCAGCATGTACGCTGAACTCCCTGCAGTAGTTTGATATTACACTTTTTGTCCAAAGCACTCCACCAAATTATTGAAGCATAAGCTAGAATTGGTCTAATTACACTTTTATAAAGCCAATTTGTCATAGTAGGACTAAGACCCCATTTCATGCCTATGGTTCTCCTACATATCGCCCAGCACCGATGTGCCTTGTTGATCCTATCCTCTATGTGGTGTCTCCATTTTAATTTCCGGTCAAGTATTACACCTAAGTACTTAACTTTGTCTGTCACCGGTATCTTCTTGCCCAAGAAGCAAGGTTCAGTATATGTAGAAATTTTTGTCTTTCTTGTGAAAAGACAGATTTCCGTCTTCGCCGGGTTAACATTGAGGCCTCTCGGTTGAGCCCAGCTCAAGGCCGTATTCAGAGCCTCCTCAGCTCTTCTACACAAGTAATTTGGATCCTTTCCCTTTAAAAGTATTACGACATCGTCTGCATAGCAGACAGGTCTAAGTCCTTTCTCGGTTAGGGTCCTTAGGAGGCTATTAATCGTGGTGACCCAGAGTAAAGGTGACAAAATGCCACCCTGTGGTATACCGCGAAATACCTTTTTCCTGATAGTTATATCGTACATCTCGCAGCTTATCCATCTGTTCCTTAGCATGTAGTTGATCCAGTTACGGAGCACCCGGTCAACATAAAACTGGTCTAGGGATTGGATAAGGGTATCAGTGTGCACGTTATTGAAAGCGCCTTCGATGTCAATGCATACTGCCAGTGTATACAGTTTGCTATCGAAAGATTCACTTATGTAGTGGACAACTTCATTTAAAGCGGTTTCCACCGATCGTCCCTTTACATAAGCATGCTGCTTATATTTAAGGTCATTGTATGGTATGCTGCTTTTAACCATGCTATCGACTATCCGTTCCAAGGTTTTAAGTAGGAAGGACGTAAGACTTATCGGTCGATAGGACTTAGGTGTCGCATAGCTAGGTTTCCCTGGTTTGGGTATAAATATTACCTTTGCATCCTGCCATTTAACTGGGGTATATGCCAATTTTAAGCATGCAGTGAATATCTGTGACAGATGTACGGAAACCAGTCCCGCCTCCATCTGCAAAAGTGCCGGGAAAATTCCATCCGGCCCTGCAGCTTTATAGGGAGCAAAGCTCTTGATTGCCCCTTTAACCATGTCAGTTGTAATAACTATTTCCGTGTTACCCTCCCCTTCCTCCAATATCGGTTCATCTATGTTATTCGATATACCGGGTGGGAAATGAGAATCCATTAGGAGTTTCATTGTCTCCTCCATATCCTCAAGCCTCCTGCCCGTGTCATCGATCATAGATTCCGGTTGGACATGAGTTTTGGATAGGAATTTTTTTATCTTCGATACGTCATTTACGCTATCTACCTGTTCACAGAAAAGTTTCCAGGAGTCTCGTTTGGCTTTTCGAACGATTTTCTTATATTCACCAAGTTTATTACGATACTCATCCCAGTATACTGCGGTCTTTTTACGCCGTGCCCGGTTAAATAGTTTGCGAAGAGTCTTCCCAAGGTTCCGGATCTCCCCAGTTACCCAGGGTTTTTCCTGGGCAGATCTCCGCTCTCGCAGAGGGCAGCTGTCCTCGAACGATTCAACCAGGGCACTTGTGAACGTTTCCACTTTGGCATCTATATCCTCTTTATTTCGACATTGAAAAGTATCCTGACCTAAACGGTTCTTTAGTAAGGCCCCGAACATTGTCCAATTAGTTTTAGACTTATTCCGAAACTTTATCGGCTTTGGTGGTGGCCTTAGTATTTTGAATCTTATGTACCGATGATCAGAAAAGGAGTGCTCGTCCGAAACTCTCCAATCCTGAATTTCGTTTATAAGCTCTTCTGAACATATAGTTATATCTAATACTTCTTCTCTGATTCTATTGACGAAGGTAGCTTTATTACCTAAGTTCAATGTTATCAAGTCTTTAGTATTAAAGAAATCCATGAGGGCTTGTCCCCTGCGATTGGTGTTTGTACTACCCCAAGCTACATGATGCGAGTTGGCATCACAACCTATTACAATTTTCTTATTTTTCCTTTGTGCCTCTTCAACCAGTTTCATCAGATCCGACGTTGGTGGTAGGGTCGGAGAATCGAAAGGCAGGTAAATAGATGCAAGGAATATGTTGCCTCGACCTTGCTTCAGCACCGTTGCATCCGATGTTGATAATCCTGTTGAGAGGAGAAAACATAAGTTCTTGTGACATAAGATACATGTTCTCGGGCGAGATCCTGTATCAGCGTAGAAAAGTTGGAAATTTACGTGATTTAATCCAGAAACCTTGTTGCGAATCGTCCAAGGTTCCTGGATTAAAGCTATATGTATTTTACCTGTGTTGATTTTAGCCATCAGAGCGTTGGTAGCTGTCTCGCTCCGATGGAGGTTTATTTGGATAACCTCAATCATGGTCATCCATTAAACTGTCTTCCAGCGAGTTGGTGGTCACCTCCTCGCTCTTTGGATTTGACTCCTCCGGATAGCCTGAAGTGGCTATTAATGCAGTGAGTACTGTTGATGGCACTGCGGTGTCCTTATCAGGCATAGGAATAGCAGTATTTTTAATAGACACATTCCCAATTCTGGAGAGCATTGCTGTTCTGTCTTCTGGCGGGTGAGTGATTTCCTCCTCGCTTTTAGGATTTGACTCCTCAACATTGCTAGTACTTGCTAATGATGCTTTGGGTACTGTCTTAGGTGTTTTAGTGTCCTTGTCGGGGCCGGTTTTGACAGCCCTTTCAATCGGCGCCTTCCCAATTTTGGAAAGGGCAACTACACTTTCTTCTGGCGAGTTAATGGTAAATTCCTCGATTTTAGGATTTGACTCCTCAACGTTATCAGTAGTGGATACTGTGGTCTTAGGTTTTTTAGTGTCCTTTTCGAGGCTTGTTGTAACAGCCCTTCCAATCGGCACCTTCCCAATTTTGAATATGACAGATTTAGAGGCGAAGTAAGCCCTACCTTTATTCTTGGCAAGACTAGCCATGGATTTCTGGTCGATACCTATTACAAATAAAGTTCCCTCAGGTTCTTCTTTCCTGTAAAAGACATCCCATTTTTCCACGGCCAGCTCAGCATTTTGACCTCCAAGAATTTCCAGTATACGTTCATTAGCCAGTTTACTGCCCCATCCTTTTATGTAGACAGTGGACTTTAGGAGCACCGGAAGCTCGCTCTTCTTTGCCAGTCCCAGCCTAGCGCCGTCCCAGGGAGGAGGGATACTTTCCACCAAGTTCTTTAGGGTGCTAACACATTGGTGAGATGCCAACCTCATCAACATCACGCCCATGCTGAACTCGCAGCTCTCGCTCTCTATTGGTTGTTTGCCCTTTGAAGCTATTGCATGGTCCACTATCTTATTGTTGACCAGGTCTTCTATTTTACTCTGTTGGTCTATTGGAATTTTGCCTGTCGGATTACCGGCATCGTAAACTGCATAGCAGAGATCGTCCCGGTGCCTACTTCTGGCAACTTTGGCGTAAGATGGCGGCTCTTTACCTTTTCCTCCGTCTAGCTTCTCCTTCCTCGTTTTTCGGGGCTTCTTTTGAGATTCCCTTACCTTCGAGGTTGATTTCGCCGACGTGTTCGTCTTCGGAATATCTGGCTTGGCGTTGTCACCCTTACTCGCAGGATTCTCACTTGAGATTCCTTTGAGTGAAGTATGGCTTGGCTTCGACTGTGTATTAGAAGACGGGGAGCTCTTTTTCTTCTTAGGCTTATTCTCAGTTGTCAACTCCTCGGGAGACCTGATCCTTTTTGCCTCAGATCTTGTGAGAGAGTCCGATTTTTCCTTTGGAGTGTCGTGGGATTGACTAACTATGATTTCCTGAAGCATCTTTTTCAACTTCCTCCTCTGTGCTCCAGAAAGTCTTTTCTTAGTAATAGGTAGTTTAGCTATGCTATCACTCACCTCTTTCACCATTTGCTCTACTTCATCCTTTTTGGGATTTGCTATAATGGTATTATTATTATTATCATCTGAGGATTCAGAGTCGGAACCCTCACCTATATTTAAAGGCTGAGGTAGCTTAGAGCTCTCTCCGAGTACATCCTTCTCTTTCACCCCTATATTTTTGCCAGCGGCATGCTGTACACTTGACGCATTGTCCGCCACGGAGGCCAAGGTACCCACCTCCGTAGTAGTATTCTGCTCACGATTGCAGGATGACGACGACACGTGACTCGCGAGTAGATCAACACTTGCCGCCGGTACTGGGTTATTTAGGCCCTGCAGCGTAACTTTTATCTTTTTATTTTTATTTTCCATATTTGTTTTTTTTTTTTTCCAGTTTTTTGGTCCGCGGGGAATATAATATTCCCAGGTGGTGGACAATCTGCCCTCCCTCAGCTTAAGTGAAATTAAAGCTGGGAGAGGACAGATGGTCCATCACCACCCCCTATCCGCCACCCGGGGACGCGCTCGGTAGGAAAAATCTGGAAAACTCCCCCGAGAGCAATTTCTGTAACAAACAAAATAATCAAACTTTAAATTTTAACAGACTGCTTTCACATTAATGCACATATGTTTTTTTATTGAAAATGTTTGTATCTGTGTGTATGTGTTGTGGATTACGCCTGTAAGTATCCAAACAAAAACACCTAAAACATAAAAAGGGTAGATTTGTTCACACACAGCCAAGTTAAATAAACACATACACACATATGTATGTTAAATACAAATATGAAAGTTGTTATCGCAGGGCTTATTCGACCATATAGTCAAGTTAAACAATAGTCTAGTTAGAACTTAGTCTAGTCAAACTATAGTTAAATAAGCTCATGAATCGGGTCAGACTGTAAACCTTTCCTCTAAACTGACTATAAAATATATTTCACTTAGACTGAAACTGAACTATAACTGAACTAGAAATGAACTAGAACTGAACTAGAACTGAACTAGAACTGAACTAGAACTAGAACTGAACTAGAACTGAACTAGAACTGAACTAGAACTGAACTAGAACTGAACTAGAACTGAACTAGAACTGAACTAGAACTGAACTAGAACTGAACTAGAACTGAACTAGAACTGAACTAGAACTGAACTAGAACTGAACTAGAACTGAACTAGAACTGAACTAGAACTGAACTAGAACTGAACTAGAACTGAACTAGAACTGAACTAGAACTGAACTAGAACTGAACTAGAACTGAACTAGAACTGAACTAGAACTGAACTAGAACTGAACTAGAACTGAACTAGAACTGAACTAGAACTGAACTAGAACTGAACTAGAACTGAACTAGAACTGAACTAGAACTGAACTAGAACTGAACTAGAACTGAACTAGAACTGAACTAGAACTGAACTAGAACTGAACTAGAACTGAACTAGAACTGAACTAGAACTGAACTAGAACTGAACTAGAACTGAACTAGAACTGAACTAGAACTGAACTAGAACTGAACTAGAACTGAACTAGAACTGAACTAGAACTGAACTAGAACTGAACTAGAACTGAACTAGAACTGAACTAGAACTGAACTAGAACTGAACTAGAACTGAACTAGAACTGAACTAGAACTGAACTAAGAACTGAACAAGAACTGAACTAGAACTGAACTAGAACTGAGCTAGAACTGAACTAGAACTGAACTAGAATTGAACTAGAACTGAACTAGAACTGAACTAGAACTGAACTAGAACTGAACTAGAACTGAACTAGAACTGAACTAGAACTGAACTAGAACTGAACTAGAACTGAACTAGAACTGAACTAGAACTGAACTAGAACTGAACTAGAACTGAACTAGAACTGAACTAGTCTAGTCAGACTATAGCCATATAAGCCTATATAGTATAGCCTATATAGTTATAGACTATGGGCTAGTCCTACAATAGACTATGGTCTAGTTCAATTATGGACTGTAGTCTAGTCCGACTAGACTGTAGTCATATCCGTTTATAGACTACAGCCTAGTCCAACTGGACACTCTTGTCTAGTTCGATTCCAGTCTATAGTATAGCCCGACTATAGACTAGTTATATCTATAATCTAGTCATACTATAGGTATAGTTTGACTAGGCTAGTTGATTAGAATCATTACTTAAAGGTGTTACAGAAATCAGCACAAACCCATAATACCCCTCGCTTTATAGTGCTGTAAAGCATAAAAAGGGATGAATGCAATCAACATGAAAGCAAAATACAACAGCAACAAACACAAGCAAAAAACCTCAAATAGCTTAAACCAAAAGAAAAAAAACAAAATAAGGAAAACACAAATAATGTTCAACATGGTGGAAACAAAAATTCAACAATGTTTTCATAAAAAGGAAAACATACATACATACATATATTCCAAAGTATAAAAAATTGTTTAAAATGTAAAAAAGTACCCACTCAAAGTAAGTCTGTGTCTGTGTTTATAAAACATAATTCTAATAATTCTCGTTTTATTTGGTTTTGGGTTAGAATTTATGAACTCCTTAAAATCTTTAGAATTTATTAGCCTTTTATGCCTATTGAAAACAAAAGCTCTTATACACAACAGAAAACCTAAAGACAATGTAAAGAAACCAAAATATCTGAGGTAAGGGTAAGGGGTAAGAAGAGAGCCTTTTAAACATAAATTTGACTTCCTTTCAAAATACTTAACTAAGGGAAACACGTGCCACAGGTGGTTTTTAAATATTTTCCTTTAAAATATGTTTTTTTTTCTTTTTTGTTAAAGATTAAAGGCATTAAGAGGAAATATAAAAAAAATCGAACGAACGAAGCAAATAGACAGGAAAATGTCAAAATATTAAACCGTGTTAAAAGCTTTTGACACATTTTTTCCTTTAATAATTGTTTTTTGTACTTTGAGAAGGGGATAAATTCCATATAAATGAAGGGTCTTAAAAATACCCAGCATTGTCAGTGTATGCTGTCAAATCCCTTTATATAATGGGAGTTTTTTTTCGTTATAAACATCATCATAATCGTCATTATTATCATAAGCAAGTGGAATTATTATTATTATTTGTTATTAAATTTATTTTTAAAAATATAAGGTTTGTAAATTTTGCTTTTGTTAATACATACATACCTACTAAGGTAATTTTTATACCCTACACCACTTCAGTGGGGAGGGTTTGTGCTGATGTTTGTAACGCACAATAATATTGGTCCTATACCCACCTTAAAGTATACCAATCGGCTCAGAATCATTTTCTGAGTTGATTTGGCAGGTCGCAATTTTGGAGATAATTCAATGAAATTTGGCACATGATCTTTTCTGGTACCGTAGACAAAGTCTATTGAAAATGGTTAACATCGGTCCATTATTTCACCTAGCCTCCATACGACTGAACACCCCGAATATGGCTTTTAAACTTTGTAATCAAACTACAGGTCGCAATTTTGGAGATAATCCAATGAAATTTCGCACATGATATTTAATGGTACCGTAAACGAAGCCTGTTGAAAATGGTTTACATCGGTCCATTATTTCAACTAGCCCCCATACAACTGAACCCGCCGAATAGGGCTTTTAAGTTCATAATTATGTTTAATATACTCATATCTCGACAAAAAGCTGCAAAAACCAAGTTCTATACAAGATTTGATGACACTCACGCACTCCATAATAATAGGTCCTCATATGACCCTAGCCCCTATGAAAAGCCCCCATAAAAATTTCACTTAAATGTCCACAATTTTATTCAACAATAAACGGCTTAATTATGTATATCTGAGGCAAGGTACAATTCAATTTAAATGCTTTATTATGGCAAATAAATCACATTATATTTTTGTCAAAGGTGTAGGGTATTATATGGTCGGCCTCGCCCGACTATAATTTCTCTCTTTAAAATTCTATAAAATTAATAAATAACACCCTAATATATCTCTCTGAACCTTTTGCATCTCACAGCTGTTTATTTAGTCCTTCCTTAGAAAAAACACTTGTGGTATGACTATATAGTATAAGGGCTATATGACAGCTACATCATTCAAATGAAGTCTCTCACTTGTATTTCTGGTAAATAAATAATGTCTATTTAGATTCGTGGTTTGGGTAGTTAATACAATTTTGTATTTTCCCTCTTCTAGCAAATATTCCCTTTAATTTTATTGTTTTATTATCTATTTTCTAAATATAAAGGGACTAAGTAAATAAACAAACATGAAATCGCTTCAAAAAAGGGTTGAAAAATTATATAGCAATCAATAAGGATAATACAAGTTGTTGTTAAATATTTTTATAGGTATTTAAAATGTTAGGAAATTGATTGTTTTTGGTTTGGAAGGTAAATAGCTCAAGAAGAACATATTTAGTTGGTAATTGTTGATAAAACATGTACAAGTTTTATTATTTTAAAAGTTCATCAAGAGAAGATATAGAATATCTGCGGTAACCAGATCCTATAGAAAGTAGACACAGGTTCTATTACTTAATAAAAAGAAACCCACTTTTTTCTGTCCACTAGATTGATTTATAGCCAAAACTGTAGACTGATCTATAGTCAAGACTATAATCAATACTGTGAACTGATCTACAGTCAAGAATATAGACTGATCTATAGTCAAGACTATAGACTGGTATATCTTCAAGACTATAAACTGATCTATAGTCAAGACTATAGACTCATCTATAGTCAAGACTATAGACTGATCTATAGTCACGACTATAGACTGATCTATAGTCAAGACTATAGACCGATCTAAAGTCAAGACTATAAACTGATCTATAGTCAAGACTATAGACTGATCTATAGTCAAGACTATACACTGATCCATAGTCAAGACTATAGAATGATCTATATCAAGACTATAGACTGATCTATAGTCAAGACTATAGACTGATCTATAGTCAAGATTATAGACTGATCTATAATCAAAACTATAGACTGATCTATAGTCAAGACTATAGACTGATCTATAGTCAAGACTGTGAACTTATCTATAGTCCAGAATATAGACTGATCTATAGTCAGGACTATAGACTGATCTGTGGTCAAGTCTATAGACTGATTTATAATCAAGATTATAGACTGATCTATAGTCAAGACTATAAACTGATCTATAGTCAAGAAAATATACTGATCTATAGTCAAGAATATAGACTGGTTTATAGTCAAGAATATAAACTGATCAATAGTTTGATCTATATTAAAGACTATAGACTGATCTATAATCAAGACTATAGACTGATCTATAATCAAGACTATAGACTGATCTATAGTCAAGACTATAGACTGATCTATAGTCAAGACTATAGACTGTTCTATAGTCAAGACTATAGACTGATTAAGACTACGGACTGATCTATAGTTAAGGCTATGGATTGATCTATAGTCCAGACTATAGTCTGATCTATATTAAAGACTATAGACTGATTTATAATCAAGACTATAGACTGATCTATAGTCAGATCTATTGTAAATAATATAGTAAATACTATAGACTGATCTATAGTCAAGAAAATATACTGATCTATAGTCAAGAATATAGACTGATTTATAGTCAAGAATATAAACTGATCAATAGTTTGATCTATATTAAAGACTATAGACTGATCTATAATCAAGACTATAGACTGATCTATAGTCAAGACTATAGACTGATCTATAGTCAAGACTATAGACTGATCTATAGTCAAGACTATAGACTGATCTATAGTCAAGACTATAGACTGTTCTATAGTCAAGACTATAGACTGATTAAGACTACGGACTGATCTATAGTTAAGGCTATGGATTGATCTATAGTCCAGACTATAGTCTGATCTATATTAAAGACTATAGACTGATTTATAATCAAGACTATAGACTGATCTATAGTCAGATCTATTGTAAATAATATAGTAAATACTATAGACTGATCTATAGTCAAGACTATAGACTGATCTGTAGTCAAGTCTATAGACTGATCTATAGTTAAGACTATAGACTGATCTATAGTCATGACTATAGATTGATCTATTGTCAAGACTATAGACTGATCTATAGTTAAGACTATAGACTGATCTATAGTCAAGACTATAGACTGATCTATAGTCAAGACTATAAACTGATCTATAGTCAAGACTATAGACTGATCTATAGTCCAGACTATAGACTGATCTATAGTCCAGAATATAGACTGATCTATAGTTAATACTATAGACTGATCTATAGTCAAGACTATAGACTGATCTATAGTCAAGACTATAAGCTGATCTATAGTCAAGACTATAGACTGATCTATAGTCAAGACTATACACTGATCCATAGTCAAGACTATAGAATGATTTATAGTCAAGACTATAGACTGATCTATATCAAGACTATAGACTGATCTATAGTCAAGACTATAGACTGATCTATAGTCCAGATTAAAGACTGATCTATAATCAAAACTATAGACTGATCTATAGTCAAGACTGTGTACTGATCTATAGTCCAGGATATAGACTGATCTATAGTTAAGACTATAGACTGATCTATAGTCAAGTCTATAGACTGATTTATAATCAAGATTATAGACTGATATATAGTCAAGACTATAAACTGATCTATAGCCAAGAAAATAGACTGATCTATAGTCAAGAATATAAACTGATCTATTGTCCAGACTATAGTCTGATCTATATTAAAGACTATAGACTGATCTATAATCAGGACTATAGACTGATCCATAGTCGGATCTATTGTCAAAAATAAAGTAAATACTATAGACTGATCTATAGTTAGAACTGTAGACTGATATATAGTCCTATAGAAAGGTCCATATCTAGTGCCACCTTCCGAAATACAATTTTAATAGTAGAGAGTAATGAATATATATATTTGGTAATAACATTTAATGATTAGTTTTTTGTGTAAAATTTCATATAACTGGTGTTCAACCACATGTAGTTTTTATTGATCGGTTTACAGCAGTAAAGTCCCATTAAACAACCTCACTATTGTCGGGTAAACTCCATAAAACTTTTCCTATAAACATTCATCAATTGTGATTTTATTTTCTATCAATATTCCATTTTATTTTACTATTCTCTCATTTCAATATGTTTGTCGTAGCTATAAGTATGTACTATGTATTTTATTGTTATAATATGCCTTTCATTTCAGTCATTTTATCACCAGCATTGTCATTTTTATCGATTTCCCTGCAAATAAAATGAGAGGAAAAAAATCTAGTAAAAGTTTATTTCAGCTCATTGATGGGGTTATAAATGGATTTTATTTTTCCGTTTTCTGTTTCAATCTATATTTAGACTTTTCGACTTTGTTTCTTTTGTTTTTTATTGTTTTAACAGATGTTAAACAGATGTAAATGTATAGTAAAATAACACAGTTAATAATCGGAAAAAATTTCAAAAACAGCAGAATTTTTTTTGTTTGTATTTTGGTTAAAAAGTAATGATAAGATTTGTTAACAGAAAGCTATAGAAAATACAATTTTATGGTTCGTTTGCAAATACTACTTTGATGTGTGTGTCATAATCAGTTGGTGTAATATAGTACAATTTTTCGGCTGAGTATCTGTACTTGAACTTTTATTATTTATGACAGACAATAAAATTTGTTAGCAAAAAATTGCTTTTCCAGTAATTTTTAGGGGAATTTTGTATTTATGGTAGATGGGGCAAGTGTTTATGATGTGTCTACAAAATGATTAATTTAGAAAATAAATGAAACAGTTAAAGGAAATTGGGGGAAATGTTTTAATGTTTATGTTTCACAAATACCATGTTTGTAATAAACCAAATACAGTGAATACCAAAACATTCTTTGGAATTGATTAAATATTATGTATAATTGCTATAGAATGATCTATAGACAAGATTAAACACTGAACTGTAGTCAAGACTTTGGATTGATCTATAGTCAAGACTACAGACGAATCTATAGTCAAGCCTAGAGACTGATCTGTAATCAAGAAGATAGACAAATCCATTGACTGACTGAAAATAGACAGATCTATAGTCAACACTACTACTAGTCAAAACTGTAGACTAATCTATAGTCAAAACTATGGACTAATCTATAGTCACGTCTATAGACTGATCTATAATCAAGAATATAGACTAATTTTTAGTCAAGACTATAGACTGATCTATAGCCAAGACTATAGACTGATCTATAGCCAAGGCTATAGACTGATCTATAGTCAAAACTATAACCTGTTCGATAGTCAAGGCTATAGAATGGTCTATAGTTAAGACTATAGAATGATCTATATCCGAGACTTTAGACTGACCTATAGTCAAGACTATAGACTGATATATTATCAAGACTATAGATTAATCTATAATCAAGACTATAGACTAATCTAAAGTCAAGACTATAGGCAAATCTATAGTCAAGACTATAGACTAATCTATAGTGAAGACTATAGACTAATCTATAGTCAAGACTATAGACTAACCTATAGTCAAGACCATAGACTAAGCTATAGCCAATATTATAGACTAAGCTATAGCCAAGATTATAGACAAATCTATAGTCAAGACTATAGACTAATCTATAATCAAGACTATAGACTAATCTATAATCAAGACTATAGACTAATCTATAGTCAAGACTATAGACTAATCTATGGTCAAGACTATAGACTAATCTATAGTCAAGTCTATAGACATATCTAAAGTCAAGTCTATAGACTGCTCTATAATCAAGAATATAGACTAGTCTATAGTATAGACTAATCAATAGTAAAAAATGGACTTTAGTCAGGACTGTAGACTGATCTACATACCTACTATAGGACTATAGACTGATCTATAGTCAATACTATAGACTATAGACTGGTCTATAGTCAAGACTATAGGCTGATCTATAGTCAAGACTATAGACTGGTTTATAGTCAAGACTATAGACTGATCTATAGTCAAAACTAAACCAAATACAGTGAATACCAAAACATTCTTTGGAATTGATTAAATATTAGGTATAATTGCTATAGAATGATCTATAGACAAGATTAAAGACTGAACTGTAGTCAAGACTTTGGATTGATCTATAGTCAAGACTACAGACGAATCTATAGTCAAGCCTAGAGACTGATCTGTAATCAAGAAGATAGACAAATCCATAGACTGACTGAAAATAGACAGATCTATAGTCAAGACTACTACTAGTCAAAACTGTAGACTAATCTATAGTCAAGACTATGGACTAATCTATATTCACGTCTATAGACTGATCTATAATCAAGAATATAGACTAATTTTTAGTCAAGACTATAGACTGATCTATAGCCAAGACTATAGACTGATCTATAGCCAAGACTATAGACTGATCTATAGTCAAAACTATAGCCTGTTTGATAGTCGAGGCTATAGAATGGTCTATAGTTAAGACTATAGAATGATCTATATCCGAGACTTTAGACTGACCTATAGTCAAGACTATAGACCGATATATTATCAAGACTATAGATTAATCTATAATCAAGACTATAGACTAATCTATAGTCAAGACTATAGACAAATCTATAGTCAAGACTATAATCAAGACTATAGACAAATCTATAGTCAAGACTATAGACAAATCTATAGTCAAGACTATAGACTAATCTATAGTCAAGACTATAGACAAATCTATAGTCAAGACTATAGACTAATCTATAGTCAAGACTATAGACTAATCTATAGTCAAGACTATAGACTAATCTATAGTCAAGACTATAGACTAATCTATAGTCAAGACTATAGACTAATCTATAGTCACGTCTATAGACTGATCTATAATCAAGAATATAGACAAATCTATAGTCAAGACTATAGACTAATCTATAGTCAAGACTATAGACTAATCTATAGTCAAGACTATAGACAAATCTACAGTCAAGACTATAGACTAATCTATAGTCAAGACCATAGACTAAGCTATAGCCAAGATTATAGACTAAGCAATAGCCAAGATTATAGACAAATCTATAGTCAAGACTATAGACTAATCTATAATCAAGACTATAGACTAATCTATAATCAAGACTATAGACTAATCTATAGTCAAGTCTATAGACATATCTAAAGTCAAGTCTGTAGACTGCTCTATAGTCAAGACTATAGACTGATTCAAGACTATAGACTGGTCTATAGTTAAGACTATAGACTCATCTTTAGTCAAGGCTATAGTCTGATCTATAGTCAAGACTGATCTATAGTTAGAACTATAGACTGATCTATAGTCAAGACTCTAGAATGATTTGTAGTCAAGACTATAGAATGATTTATAATCAAGACTATAGACTGATCTATAGTTAGGACTATAGACTGATCTATAGTTAGGACTATAGACTGATCTATAGTCAAGAGTATAGACTGATCTATAGTCAAGAGTATAGACTGGTCTATAGTCAAGACTATGGACCAGTCTTGAGTATAGGCTGATCTATACTCAAGACTAAAGACTGGCGTATAGTCAAGACTACAGACTGATATATAGTCAAGACTTTAGACAGATTTATAGTCAAGTCTATATATCGATCTATAAGCCAAGCTATAGACCAGTCTCCTACAATTTTTCATATGACGATCTACTATACATAGATAAATCATTCAATGATACATAATTTAACCAACTATCACTTATGTAGGGTATCATTTGATTGTCATATACGGCTTTAATTTCTTAAAGCAAACGTTTTGTTTTCCGAAATCTTCCATTTATTTTTGTTAATTTCTAATTAATTGCTTTTCTATCTAACAACAAAAAAACACAAAATCGTAAATTTATTAAATGTTTGGTTAAGAATTTGCATTGTGTTTTAATAACCCAATAAAATTCGAATGAATTTTAATGATTTGTTATTTTAATGAAAAGTATTAAACATGTGGTAATTTTATTACTACAAATTGAACTATTATTCTGTTTATAAACTAAACGTTTAATTAAACAGATATTTAAAAAGAAATTCACACATTCACTATTAATTCCTGTGAATCTAGCTAATAAAAGGAAAACGTTTTATATCAACACATTTAGTTTCAGGTAATTCAAAACGTTGTTTAATTAAAAAAAAAACAAAAAACTAATTAAACTTTTACTTTAAAACCAACTGTAGCTATGGTTACAATTCTTTTTTCACATCTGTATCTAATTGTTGTTAATTAAAATTTAAGAAATACAAGTTTTTCATCTTCAAAACTTTTTTTCCTTGCTGTCATAAGCTGCCATTTATAAAATTTTCTGCAATTACTTAAATCTCTCACATTTGTTTTAATGCCAGCAATAAATAATCTTTAAACAAATAGCTATTTTCTTCCCTTTTTTTCTGGTAAAACAGAATCTACCACAACATTTTGTTGGTGGAATTTAGCAAGTAAGTCTTTCTAAATTCTTGCAAGTAAACTTGAAGAAAAGTAAACGCTATCCTTCTAAGGAACCACCAACCAATTTTTCTTTGTGGGTGTTGGTATTAATTTCCCTACATTTTGTTTACTTCAAATATTTTCTAATTAAACTTAAACAAATGTTTTTATTTCATTAGCAAAGATCTTATTTAGAAGTACTCCTGGGATGAGAGTCATAGCAAATGGTTTCTTCAGTTTGTAATGAAAATTTTTAGTAGATATAGGAACGCATTCTATACATAGGAACAATACTTTGTCATAGGAAGACTTTTTCTATATAGAACAGGTTTTTGACTTGACTATAGGTCACCCTATAGTCTTGACTATAAATCAGTCTGCAGATTTGATTATAGAACAGTATATAATATTGAATATAGATTAGTTTATAGTGTCGAATATAGATCAGTCTATAATCCTGACTATGGATGTAGTCTTTACTATGGTTAATTTCCTAATCTTGACTATAGGATTGAATATAGATCGCCTTTAGTTTTGACTATAGATCAGTCTATAGGATTGACTATAGATCAGTCTATAGTCTTAACTATAGATCAGTCTATAGTCTTGATAATAGATCAGTCTATAGTCTTGACTATAGATCAGTCTATAGTCTTGACTATAGATCAGTCTATAGACTTGACTATAGATCAGTCTATAGTCTTGACTATAGATCAGTCTATAGTCTTGACTATAGATCAGTCTATAGTCTTGACTATAGATCAGTCCATAGTCTTGACTATAGATCAGTCTATAGTCTTGACTATAGATCAGTCTATAGTCTTGACTATAGATCAGTCTATAGTCTTGACTATAGATCAGTCTATAGTCTTGACTATAGATCAGTCTATAGTCTTGACTATAGATCAGTCTATAGTCTTGACTATAGATCAGTCTATAGTCTTGACTATAGATCAGTCTATAGTCTTGACTATAGATCAGTCTATAGTCTTGACTATAGATCAGTCTATAGTATTGACTATAGATCAGTCTATAGACTTGACTATAGATCAGTCTATAGTCTTGACTATAGATCAGTCTATAGTCTTGACTATAGATCAGTCTATAGTCTTGACTATAAATCAGTCTATAGTCTTGACTATAGATCAGTCTATAGTCTTGACTATAGATCAGTCAATAGTCTTGACTATAGATCAGTCTATAGTCTTGACTATAGATCAGCCTATTGTCTTGACTATAGATCGTATATAGTCTTGACTACAAATCAGTCTATAGTCTTGATTATAGAACAGTCTATAGTCTTGGCTATAGATCAATCTATAGTCTTGACTATAGATAAGTCTACAGTCTTGACTATAGATCAGTCTATAGACTTGACTACAGATCAGTCTATAGTCTTGACCACAGACCAGCATATGGTGTTGATTGTACATCAGTCTATAGTCTTGACTATAAATTAGTCTCTAGTCTTGATTAAAGATCAGTCTATAGTCTTGACTATAGATTATTCTATAGTCTTGACTATAGATTATTCTATAGTCTTGTCTATAGATCATTCTATAGTTTTGACTATAGATCAATCTATAGTTTTGACTATAGATCAATCTATAGTTTTGACTATAGATCAATCTATAGTTTTGACTATAGATCAATCTATAGTTTTGACTATAGATCAATTTAATTTTGACTCTAGATCAGTCTATAGTCATGACTATAGATCAGCCTATTGTCTTGACTATAGATCGTATATAGTCTTGACTACAAATCAGTCTATAGTCTTGATTATAGAACAGTCTATAGTCTTGGCTATAGATCAATCTATAGTCTTGACTATAGATAAGTCTACAGTCTTGACTATAGATCAGTCTATAGACTTGACTACAGATCAGTCTATAGTCTTGACCACAGACCAGCATATGGTGTTGATTGTACATCAGTCTATAGTCTTGACTATAAATTAGTCTCTAGTCTTGATTAAAGATCAGTCTATAGTCTTGACTATAGATTATTCTATAGTCTTGACTATAGATTATTCTATAGTCTTGTCTATAGATCATTCTATAGTTTTGACTATAGATCAATCTATAGTTTTGACTATAGATCAATTTAATTTTGACTCTAGATCAGTCTATAGTCATGACTATAGATCAGTCTGTAGTCATGACTATAGATCAGTTTATAGTCTTGACTATAGATTAGCCTATAGTCTTGACTATAGATCAGTCTTTAGTCTTGACTATAGATCAGTCTTTAGTCTTGACTATAGATCAGTCTTTAGTCTTGACTATAGATCGGTCTGCAGCATTGACTATACTATAGTCATAACTACAGATCAGCTTATAGGATTGACTGTAGATCAGTCTGTAGTTTGACTATAGAACAGTCTACAGTCTTGACTATAGAACAGTCTATAGTCTTGAATATAGATCAGTCTATGGTCTTGACTATAGTCTTAAACATAGATCAATTTATTGTATTGACTATAGGTCAGTTTATAGTTTGACTATAGATCAGTTTTTAGTCTTGACTGTAGATCAGTCTATAGTTTTGACTATAGAACAGTCTATATAGTCTTAACTATAGATCACTCTATAGTCTTGGCTATAGGTCAGTCTATAGTATTGACTATAGATTAATCTATAATCTTGAATATAGATCAGTCTATAGTCTTGACTATAGATCAGTATATAGTCTTGTCTATAGATCAGTCTATAAACTTTGCAATAGATCAGTTTATAGTCTTGACGATAGAACAGTCTATTGTCTTAACTATAGATCAGTCTATAGTCTTGATTATAGATCTATAGATTGACTATAGATTAATCTATAATCTTGAATATAGATCAGTCTATAGTCTTGACTATAGATCAGTATATAGTCTTGTCTATAGATCAGTCTATAGTCTTGGCAATAGATCAGTTCATAGTCTTGACTATTGATCAGTCTAAAGTCTTGACTATTGATCAGTCTAAAGTCTTGACTATTGATGAGTCTATAGTCTTGACTATAGATAAGTCTATAGTCTTGGCTATAGATCAATCTATAGTCTTAACTACAGATCAGGCTATTGTCTTCACAATAAATCAGTCTACATTTACTATAGATCAGTTTGATGTCTTATCTATAGGTCAGTCTCTAGATGAGTCTATAGTCCTGTCTGTAGATCATTCCATATTCCTGTCTTGAGATCAGTCTATAGTCTTGTCTCTGGACCAGTCTAGAGTCTTGAATCCAGATCAGCCAATAGTCTTAACCGCAGACCAGTCTATCTTCTTGACAATAAATCAGTTCATAGTCTATATATCTAAAGTATTGGCTATATATCAATATTTAGTTTGGGCTGTTGATCAGTCTATAGTCTTGACTGTAGATTAGTCTATAGTAGGTACTTTTCTTTATAGAAGGTACCTTTCCTTAGAAAGGACTTTTTTTGTACTTTCAAAATACGAGTGTTTCCTGTTAAACAAAACAACAATTTTCCTTTAAAAAATTACTTGGAGAAGAACACCACATTAATTTTTATTAATTGTAAAAACAAGTTGTTTAAGAAAAATGTTAATTAAGTTTAAACAAGTATTTAATTTTTCATTTCATTTGTGTCCCTTTTTCGTTGTTGTGTAACCTTTTTTTCTGCATTTTGCTAAAAATAAGAAAACAACAAAATCCTTTTTCTAAACGTTTAAATAACTTTATTTACGTTATTAGTACACAGATTTTAAGATTCTGATGTTGTTTTTGTTAAATATCTTTAGATTTTTTTTATGTATTTATTTTTTAATTGTGTTTTGTCCAAGATTTGCACCCTTGAGCATTTTGAGATTTGATTTCTTTTTGTTTTTTATTTTTGTAAAGAGAAAAACACCTAAAAAGGGAAGGTAAGCCAAGAGAGGTAATGCAAAAGATTAAAGTAAAGCAAGAATACTAATTTGATTTGAATATGAGACTTTTGTTGCTGTGATAGGTACATTAAATCAAACTAGTTTTTTTCCGATTCTCATCTTTAGCTATACTTCCCTTAAAAGTTTCTTGATTTGGTTTAATTTAGTATAAACACTGGTTGTATGTTCATTCCTTAACTGCTGACACACCCGTTTTTTTTTCAAACTCTTGTTAATTTTTTTTTTATTTGTTTTTTTTTACTGCAAGTGTTGTTGTACTTGTCTTAAACGGATATTGTTGGTGTTTGTTTTTACTGTCTTTAACACTGAACTTTTTAGTTTCCTTCCTTCTATTTTTATTGTTCTAGTTCCACATCCCCATTAGTTGTGTTAATTGACACTAATTGAATTTAAACTAGTATGTTCTTTTTTTGCTCCATTTTCTTTCTTTCATTTAAAAAAATATATTCCAAAAGAACCGGACTGTAAAGGAAGTCTTTGAGACATGATTTTAATAGATTCTATTACATGACTATAAATGCAGTAGTGATGAAAGTACATGATATACATTTTTATACCCTACACCACTTTAGTGGGGAGGGTATATTGGGTTTGTGCTGATGTTTGTAACGCACAATAATATTGGTCCTATACCCACCTTAAAGTATACCAATCGGCTCAGAATCATTGTCTGAGTCGATTTAGCTATGTCCGTCCGTCCGTCTGTCTGTCTGTCTGTCTGTCTGTCTGTCTGTCTGTCTGTCTGTCTGTCTGCCTGTCTGTCTGTTTGTCTGTCTGTCCGTCCATGTAAACCTTGTAATCAAACTACAGGTCGCAATTTTGAAGATAATTCAATGAAATTTGGCACATGATCTTCTATTCCAGGAACAAAGCCTATTGAAAATGGTTAAGATCGGTCCATTATTTCACCTAGCCCCCATACAACTGAACCCCTCGAATAGAGCTTTTAAAAATTTAATCAAACTACAGGTCGCAATTTTGGAGATAATTCAATGAAATTTGGCACATGATCTTTTATGGTACCGTAAATGAAGCCTTTTGAAAATGGTTTACATCGGTCCATTATTTCACCTAGCCCCCATACAACTGAACTCCTCGAATAGAGCTTTTAAAATTTGTAATCAAACTACAGGTCGCAATTTTGGAGATAATTCAATGAAATTTGGCACATGATCTTTTATGGTATCGTAGACGAAGTTTATTGAAAATGGTTAACATCGGTCCATTATTTCACCTAGCCCCATACAACTGAACCCCTCGAATAGGGCTTTTAAAATTTGTAATCAAACTACAGGTCGCAATTTTGGAGATAATTCAATGAAATTTGGCACATGATCTTTTATGCTACCGTAGACGAAGCCTATTGAAAATGGTTAACATCGGTAAATTATTTCACCTAGCCCCCATACAACTGAACCCCCGAATAGGGCTTTTAAAACTTGTAATCAAACTACAGGTCGCAATTTTAAAGATAATTCAATGAAATTTGGCACATGATCTTTTATGGTATCGTAGATGAAGCCTGTTGAAAATGGTTTACATCGGTCCATTATTTCACCTAGCCCCCATACAACTGAACCCGCCGAATAGGGCTTTTAAGTTCATAATTATGTTTAATATACTCATATCTCGACAAAAAGCTGTAAAAACCAAGTTGTATACAAGACTTGATGACTCCCACGAATTCCATTATAATAGGTTCTGATATGACCCTAGGCCCTATGAAAAGCTCCCGTCAAAATTTCACTTAAATGTACACAATTTTATTCAACAATAAACGGCTTAAGTATGTATATCTAAGGCAAGGTACAATTCAACTTTATTATGGCAACTAAATCACATTATATTTTTGTCAAAGGTGTAGGGTATTATATGGTCGGCCTCGCCCGACTATAATTTCTTACTTGTTTTTTTTTTTTTTTGCTTAAAGTAGAAAACTTATTTAGTAAATTTGATTTTTATTAAATTTGATGTTCTTGTTAGATAAAAAATATAAATAAAACATGATTAAAGTTGTTTGCTTAAAATAAAACTACTGATTTTGTTTATGAAAGTTTTCATTCTCCCTAAAAAAGGAATCATGCTCAAAAATGGATCATTTGATGGACATTAAATAAATGTAAGACGTTTATAAACTTGTAAATAAACTAAAAATTACTTAACATCATTCTTATAAATCACAATATAAAATTTGCATATTTTTTTTTTTTCTTACAAAATTAAATAAAAGCAAAAGGATAAAACTATACATTTTATGGATGCATGTGTTTATAAATTATTTATTAAAATAAATTACATTTTATGGTCATGTCGTTAAATCAACCGCAATGGAAAGGAAAATATGCGGAGAAAGGAATAAGTAGAAAATCTTAAAAGAGTATATTACAGAGTAATAAAAAAAGAAAAGAAACAAAGTTTCTATGTATGTGATGTAAATAAAAAGCATAAGGAGATTTACATATGTATGTATGGACATTAGGATGGCTCTCTAAGTGTTTGTTTAGCTCATTCTAAGATACTAATTTCACAATATTTATACCCTACACCACTATAATGGTGTAGGGTGCATAAATAGAAAATATTTGCGCAAAATTTCTGCTGACACACGGATGGACATGGCTAGATCGTCTTAAAATCAAATAAGGATCCAGAATACTTACACATACTTTTTTGGGTCTTAAACGAATATTTTTGAATAAGTCGATTAAGCCATGTTCGTTCGTCCGTCTGGCATGCAGTCCATATAAAGTAATATTTATGAAATTTGTCACATACGCTAGTCCATGAACGAAACCTATTGGAAATTTTTAAAATCGGTTCATTATTTTGCCTAGACCCCATGCAACGGAACGCCAAGAAACAGGTTTTGATCTCGACAAAAAGAAGAGAGTTTTATACAAGCCTTGATAACCTGGCATTTGACCCTTCAAAGCCCCCTTTTACAAAATGAATAGAATGTCCACAATTCAATTATGAAAATAAAATCGCGTAAAATTCTCCACAAAGTCGCCTTACTGACTGATTAATTATCGCACAGCCTAAATGACTAAAACCAGAATAGAGATATTTTTAGTCATGTGGGTCCACTATATGGAGGAAATTGTGAAAAATAAAATTTTTGTTCACTGAGTATATTATTTTTCAATGTTCAGAAACTCAGTTTCCTGGACGTAATTCCTAAGAAATTTCTAATCAGTGTTAGTCAGGAATGTTATTTCCGGAATAACCTGACTTCCAAGATTCTTGGATCTAACTTCGATGAATGCTTGACAGTGGCAAAGAATGTGTTCCAGAGTTTCACTGTCCTCTTCACATCCTCTACATTCGTCTGAATCCGCACGGCCAATTTTGCATAGATGTGCTCGTAATCCTGTGTGTCCACTCAGAATACGTACCATCCTACTAACTTCAGACTTGCTCATTTTGAGGAGATTTCTCGTCTTGTTCTCATCAGGCCCCATAGAATCTTTGTGGTTCTACCCACAGTTTCATTATTCTAAGAGGCCTTATGGGATTCTCTCACCCATATTTTAAATTCAACTTTTGTTGCGTCGAATGGTTTTGCGTTCGTCAGGTTAACTACCGCGAGCTACCTTCCCTTTAAAGCTATTACATTCGCCCTTTCGTTGCCGAGTGTCTTGGTACCCATATGAAGTAAACCTTACCTGTGGGAGAGTATTCAGTTAAAGCTTTCTTACAATCCAATACGGTCTCAGATTTAATTGTATCACCTGATATTGCCCTAATTGCCTTCTGGCTATCGGTAAATATATTAAGCGCTGTGGGCGCCATATTTATTCTAATCCAATTTACGCATTCCGTTATTGCTCGTACTTCTGCCTGGAAGCTTGTGTTATGATTTGGTAAACGGTGGTATATTTCTGTTTCTGGGTCTTCAATATAGAACCCCAGCCCCACTTTATCCCCCAATTTAGACCCATCCGTGTAACAACGGATTCCTACTGGTATTTGCTCTAATGTTCCACTTAACCAAGACATTCTATCTGGGATCAGCGTTTCAAAGTTTCCGACATATTCTGTGACTGGTATGCGATCAGGCACGTCCGATGATTGCGTATAACCTTCCAATGTGTCCTGTATACATTGATATGAGCTATTTCGAATTAACAAAATTTGGTGGATAGATTTTAATTCGGTTATAACACTGACATATTTGTTTCGAATTTTAATGTCGTGCATGTGTTTTTAGGTAAGGTAGGGCCAATTATTGACCGATCCTCATAAAATTTGTATAGAGATGTTGCCTCCTAAGAAACTTATTTATGTCGAATTACATCGCTATTCTCATACTTTTAGTAAAGAGATTTATAGCGGTTTTCTGAAGAGAACTTTATATGGCGGGTAGGGCCAATTATGAACCGAGAGATTTTGCCTCCTAAGAAACTTATTTATTTCGATATTCTCATATGTTTAAGCCAGAATTAGTGTTAAGGTCACTTTCTGAACGACTAACTTATATAGGGGTAGGTTCAATAAGCCTATCCTAATGAAATTTGGAATTTCATCGTTATAATTGTACTTTTAAAACACCTTGTAATGGGGATATGCGAAAACGTGGACCGATATTGCCCATTTTCAATACCAAACAAACCTTACATATAAGGTAACCTGGAAAATTTCTACCTAGTTCTTTCCGTTCGGACTCTATTGTGCTTTCGACAGACAGACAGATAAACGGACGAAAATTGATATATCACAATTTAAGTACTTTTGTGGGTCTATGGCCAATATTTTGATGTGTTACAAACGAAATGATAAAATCAATATACCCACATCCCTTTTGATGGTCGGTATAGTACCAAATTTTACGAATTGTTGGATTTAGTTATACTAAATAGTGTATTTTTTGGAACTCGGTACTTTGGTACTTTGTTTAAAACTTAGTACATTACACATTTACAAGAATTTTAACATACTTGTGGTAATCTTTGAATAAGGATATACATATGTGTTTATGTATGTGTATAAGGGACCTTTTCGGTGCATTTTTTGAAAAGAATGAAGCATATAGACGTTAATTTATGACAGTTTTCACATGATCCCTTTACACATTCGAAACCCATTCGGTATAATGTAACTTCGTAAGAACAGTGAAGCTAGTTCTACATAATTATTTGACTTAGAATTAAAAGTTATATTTCCTTTGTAAGCACCTTTTTATCGTTTGACTCATTTCCCAAATATTGGACACAGGACAAATAATGCAAGAAACGGTATCTTAGCATGACCTTTAATTTTCATTGAAAACATTTTTGCCTTAAAAGCTCTCCTTAGAAAAGGAGCCACCCTAATCTACAGATTTAAAACATCTTGACATAATATTCTTGTCATTCTATTGCAACTTGTATCTCTAGTATACGAGTATCTCATCTTCTTATAATCAAAAAAGTATTGTTTTTAACAGTAAAATACTTATATTTTACACTAAGAACACAAGTAATGGGTGTTTTTTAGAGCTATAGAATTTGAAGTTGACATCATTGCTTTTTATGAAAAAAATTGAAATTGCTGTTAGGGACAAATTTTGTCCTTACTTCTTGTAATGCCTTACCTAACATAATGAATCATCCCCTTTCGCCCACATCACTTTAGTGGGGAGGGTACTATGGTATTTATGCAAATGTTTATAAAGGATAGAAATGTTGGTCCTGCCCCTATTTAATACCGATTGATTCAGAATCAGTTTTAAGTCAACAGATTTTAATACCTTAGTATAATTCTTGATCGAATACTCTATATCTAGGTTAACAATCCTTGGTCGTTGTTCGTTAAACTCCGAGTCGTTCCGGTGCGAAAAACCAATTATCGTGGAAACGTTCACGTGTCTCTAACTTCCTATTTGTTTTATATATATCCATAAAAATTATATAATCTACTTCTATGAAAAACACCCTTTACTTGTAGTGCTAAAAACTGCAAGTAAATACATTACAATACTTTTTTATTAGATATTTTTTATGACAATGTGTTGGTTTTACATACAATGACAACTCCAATGACATGTTTTGTAACTCCAAAAGTTATTCTTGTTATTACAAGTATGTACTTACACTACTTACTTCCTTTGCACTATACCAGTTATTTTTTATTGGTAAAATGTAAAATGAACATAATATGAAAACTGTACTCAGATACATGCTAAATTTAATATCCCACATTTAGATGCTTCCCAGAGGCAGAAAGAGTGACGTGTCATAATGTCCATGGTCTTTATGACACACTAAACAGAGTCATAGAGTCCATGGTTGTTATGACACTTTCATAAAATCAATGGATTTATTAAGAAATGTTTTAAATGAGTGGAACCGGTGTTATTTCGAATAAAGGCTTCGTAGTCATGGCTGCCGTCCATGACGCTCCACCTACCTTCGTTAACATGTAAAAAACAAATATCTCTCTATTTTAAGCTGCTGCTGAAACTCAGGCCATGTACCTATTGGTCCAAAACGAACTCTATAATAGTTCCATTATTTCTCGAATAGAGTTTAAATGCTTATAAATTTATTGCTTACACTATGATGACAAACTAATAAATTACAAAATAAGTCCCATACAAGGTAATCCACTTTTTTAAGAACAGGTCTAATGCATACCTTTATATATTATCCAGAAGAATCAAAAAAAACAACACACCGGAAAAAGATGAAATTTGAAACAAGTAACACTTGGTCACGATTCCTTCCGTACACAAGACTTCATGAAAAATTTCATATACAATAACAATTATGTGCACTGTAGTAGTACTTCTAAACAGAAAAAAAAACAACTGCCAAAAGAATAGAAGATGATTAAAAAATGTGACACAAAAAAGTCATGCAAATTAAAAGAAGACAAGAATAACTTAAGATGAACTACAGTTGAAGATAATATTTAGAGGAAAATTCTTCTGCTGGTGAAAATAGTTATTAGTCAGTCAACATATTTAATTGATAAAAATCGGATTTGTTATAAATTTATCGGCTATAAAAAGACCCCCTCTCCTCTAACCGATTGTTTAGTTATAATACTTTATACTCGGTGCTGTTGCAGACATCAAATTCATTTGCAGTATATCCACCAATAAAAAACCACTCACTTGTTTAACTTCTTACACATTTTACTTCTACACTGTTACAGTACATCATTTTGAGGTTAAGTGTACATGACTTTTTACAAATTTGGAGAGGAATCTTATTTACAACACAGAGACAAAAAAACTATAAAACACTAAAAGCCATTTGTTTTGCTGGATTAAAGAATTAAAGAAAGAATGAAAAAAATTTTAAATTCCTAGATTTTAATGTAACACTAAGATCTAATCAGAATATTTTGAACGTGATTCCGTTAAACTAGGTCGGGCATAAGTCACGTAAACCTGGTAATCAAACTATAACAATTTTAATATAAATCTTAGACTCTAGTCTACAGTCTAGTCTATAGTCTAGTCTATAGTCTAGTCTATAGTCTAGTCTATAGTCTAGTCTATAGTCTAGTCTATAGTCTAGTCTATAGTCTAGTCTATAGTCTAGTCTATAGTCTAGTCTATAGTCTAGTCTATAGTCTAGTCTATAGTCTAGTCTATAGTCTAGTCTATAGTCTAGTCTATAGTCTAGTCTATAGTCTAGTCTATAGTCTAGTCTATAGTCTAGTCTATAGTCTAGTCTATAGTCTAGTCTATAGTCTAGTCTATAGTCTAGTCTATAGTCTAGTCTATAGTCTAGTCTATAGTCTAGTCTATAGTCTAGTCTATAGTCTAGTCTATAGTCTAGTCTATAGTCTAGTCTATAGTCTAGTCTAGTCTATAGTCTAGTCTATAGTCTAGTCTATAGTCTAGTCTATAGTCTAGTCTATAGTCTAGTCTATAGTCTAGTCTATAGTCTAGTCTATAGTCTAGTCTAGTCTAGTCTATAGTCTAGTCTATAGTCTAGTCTATAGTCTAGTCTATAGTCTAGTCTATAGTCTAGTCTATAGTCTAGTCTATAGTCTAGTCTATAGTCTAGTCTATAGTCTAGTCTATAGTCTAGTCTATAGTCTAGTCTATAGTCTAGTCTATAGTCTAGTCTATAGTCTAGTCTATAGTCTAGTCTATAGTCTAGTCTATAGTCTAGTCTATAGTCTAGTCTATAGTCTAGTCTATAGTCTAGTCTATAGTCTAGTCTATAGTCTAGTCTATAGTCTAGTCTATAGTCTAGTCTATAGTCTAGTCTATAGTCTAGTCTATAGTCTAGTCTATAGTCTAGTCTATAGTCTAGTCTATAGTCTAGTCTATAGTCTAGTCTATAGTCTAGTCTATAGTCTAGTCTATAGTCTAGTCTATAGTCTAGTCTATAGTCTAGTCTATAGTCTAGTCTATAGTCTAGTCTATAGTCTAGTCTATAGTCTAGTCTATAGTCTAGTCTATAGTCTAGTCTATAGTCTAGTCTATAGTCTAGTCTATAGTCTAGTCTATAGTCTAGTCTATAGTCTAGTCTATAGTCTAGTCTATAGTCTAGTCTATAGTCTAGTCTATAGTCTAGTCTATAGTCTAGTCTATAGTCTAGTCTATAGTCTAGTCTATAGTCTAGTCTATAGTCTAGTCTATAGTCTAGTCTATAGTCTAGTCTATAGTCTAGTCCAACGGTTCCCAAAAGGGGGTCCGCGGACCCCTAGTGGTCCGTAGCAAAATCCTAGGGGGTCCGCGAAGACGAACGAAAAAAATCATGAATAAAAAATATTCTCTATATGTTAAAAATATTAAAAATATCTCCAAATTTTTCATAAATACTAAAATACACAATTTTTATTCAATAATCCCAGATTTGTTGGTGACTCTTTGAATTTTATTGTTTCGGTCGTTTATCAGGATGAAGCTAGGCCCTACAAATTTATTGTTTCACTTTTATAAAGTAAAGTATTACGTGATTTGTAATTTTTATTAATATATATGTATCGAAATAAATGTTTTTATAGCAGACGGATAATGATTTGCCTTAGAATTAAATACTAATACTGGTATCCCGGAATATGAAGTTAGGTCACATTTCATAATATTTTTTTAAATTGCAAGCAAAAGTGTTAATCTAGTTAATTTTAAATATAAATATTCCATTCCAACGTGATACACAGATTTTAACTTCATTTTGTTGTCCAATATTATTAAATCAACATCAGAAAATTCATAGCGTTTTGCGTAAATAGTCAAAAAAAATAATTCGTAGGTATTTTAAAATTCAAATTTAAGATCCAAATTCACAGTACATTCGCAAAGAGTTCAGGTCATATTTTATGTGGGTAACGCATTCTGCAACAACATCGAAGTAGTCTAACTTTCACATATTTTCCCGAAAACTTAGCTTACATACTCAGCTCACTCCTATGCAATCGCAAAAAAATTTAGAAACATGACTCTTTAAGCACATGTTGACAATACTTGTTAAAGAAACCTTTTCTCTACCTTGACGAGAAATGAACATGAAAGCTCTCACGATCATAAAATTAAACATCATGTAAGAAGTCATTCTATATTTAAAACCATGAAATTGAAAACATCTCCGAAATACTAAATGTTCTCAATGTACGGGAATATTTTATAGGGTTTATGGACCAGGACTAAGACAATTTTCGGACGAACAATTACACAGTGATACAGCAAAAAAATGCAGGGGTTCTCATATACCAATTCCATTTCGTTATAGTCCATAGAGTAGGAATTTATTTTTAATTTTTCCCGATCACTTCGTTTAGTTCCTTTTTAAGAGCAAAAGTTGTGAAAAAGAGCTATTTTTGAAGTTTTAACTTTAAAAAAAATATATGTTTGGTAGTTTGCAACCGATTTTCAAATTGGATATTTTGTTTTAAAGATACAAGTGTTGTCTTTTAACCCAAAAAAATAAATCCAAAATTTATGATTAATGTCTTGGTTACGGCCATTTAAGTAAAAAAACTCACACTTTTTTTCACAATTTTTAATTTTCATACTGCTCTACGTTGGCCATGAAGCAGTAACTTTAGCTTTTATTACATTTGAAAAAAGGCACATTAAGTTGGGTTTCCAATGATGGTCAATTTATGATAATCGATGAAAAAGGTTATGAGTTGTGCTAAGTTTTATAAAAATATAGCATATTTCTTCCATACAAAAACGTTCATGTTTCTGGTTTTCTTTGTAACAAGTTTAAAAAATTTTTATAAACATTTTTATACAAAAATTAATTTGTATGGAGAAAACCAAAAATTCGAGAAACATGCTATTAGAAAAATTGGCATAAATCATCCAGTTTTTCATAGATTTTTATGAAATAACAAGTTTTAGAAACTTTCCTTTATGTGATTCTTCAGGAAAGTAATAAAAGATGAACTCACTCTGCCTCATGGTCAAAGTAGAGCATGATGAAAATGAAAATTTTTTAAAAAGTGTGAGTTTTTTTACTTAAACGACCGTAACTCAGACATTTGACCATAAATTTTGGATTTCTTTTTTTGGATTAAAAGACACTTGTATCATTAAAAAAAATATCGGATTTGAAAATCGGATGAAAACTACTAAACTTATGATTTTTCAAATTTAAAACTTCAAAAATGGCTCTTTTTCGCATCTTTTGCTCTTAAAAAGTAAGTTAACGAAGTGATAGGGGAAAACTAAATATATATTCGTACTCTATGGACTATAACGAAATAGAATTGGTATATGAGAACGCCTGCATTTTATTTTTCTTCACTTTTGTAACACAGTGTTATTTATAACAATAAGATATCAAAATATGTATGGGGGTCCGTGAAATTAAATAAATTCCTCAAGGGGTCCGCGAAGTAAAAAACGGTGGGAACCGCTGGTCTAGTCTATAGTCTAGTCTATAGTCTAGTCTATAGTCTAGTCTATAGTCTAGTCTCTAGTCTAGTCTATAGTTCTAGTTCTAGTTAGCTATCTCAGTCTATAGTCTAGTCTATAGTTCTAGTCCTAGTAGTCTAGTTCTCGTATTAGTCTAGTCTATAGTCTAGTTCTGTATAGTCTAGTTCTTAGTCTAGGTTCTATAGTCTGTCAGTCTAGTCTATCTAGTCTAGTCTATAGGTCTAGTCTAGTCTTAGTCTATAGTCTGTTATAGTCTAGTCTATAGTCTAGTCTATAGTCTAGGTCTATAGTCTAGTCTATAGTTCTAGTCTATAGTCTAGTCTATAGTCTAGTCTATAGTCTAGTCTATAGTCTAGTCTATAGTCTAGTCTCAAGCTATAGTCTAGTCTATAGTCTAGTCTATAGGTCTAGTCTATCGTCTAGTCTATCGTCTAGTCTATAGTCTAGTCTATAGTCTAGTCTATAGTCTAGTCTATAGTCTAGTCTATAGTCTAGTCTATAGTCTAGTCTATAGTCTAGTCTATAGTCTAGTCTATAGTCTAGTCTATAGTCTAGTCTATAGTCTAGTCTATAGTCTAGTCTATAGTCTAGTCTATAGTCTAGTCTATAGTCTAGTCTATAGTCTAGTCTATAGTCTAGTCTATAGTCTAGTCTATAGTCTAGTCTATAGTCTAGTCTATAGTCTAGTCTATAGTCTAGTCTATAGTCTAGTCTATAGTCTAGTCTATAGTCTAGTCTATAGTCTAGTCTATTAGTCTATAGTCTAGTCTATAGTCTAGTCTATAGTCTAGTCTATAGTCTAGTCTATAGTCTAGTCTATAGTCTAGTCTATAGTCTAGTCTATAGTCTAGTCTATAGTCTAGTCTATAGTCTAGTCTATAGTCTAGTCTATAGTCTAGTCTATAGTCTAGTCTATAGTCTAGTCTATAGTCTAGTCTATAGTCTAGTCTATAGTCTAGTCTATAGTCTAGTCTATAGTCTAGCTATAGTCTAGTCTATAGTCTAGTCTATAGTCTAGTCTATATTCTAGTCTATAGTCTAGTCTAGTGGAATTTTACAATATTTTGTGGGAAATATTATTAACCAAATGAGAATTATAACTACTTTTTGCAAAGATTTTTTAAAACATCCCTCGTACGATTAAAAAATCATATTTACAGGTAAACAAAATAATGCCTCTACACTAAAAAAAACTCCCTTAAAAGAATAAAAGGTTTCCCTATATAAAAATAGCAACTTTTATAAAACAAATATATATATAAAATTAAAAAGCTATTAATAGAAGTTGCTGTAAAAACTCTTTAGAAGCCAACAAAATAGTAATAAATTAAATTTACATGATTTCATCTATTTTCAATTTCTAATTATAAATTCGGGCGATTATTCATTTCAAGCATTTAAGACACATGTACATACATGAATATGAATGACCTACTTTTTAGTTAAAAAAAAAAAAAATTTAAGACTTTTTCTTTAATATTTTTGTGTTATTTTTTATTTTCACGTACAAGCATGGTGGTATAAATATTTTTAAAACAAACAACATAGAAATATGTGCGAATAAGTGAACAAAAACAAAATTTTAACACAAAATACATAAAGATACTTTTTTTCAAAAAAAAAAAAAAAAATGTAATAAACAGTTTTTATGTTCTGAAGAAAATTTTCATTATACTAAATTATTTTTTTCTTTTTTCATTTTTCATTTCATTACAGTTGTATTTGGCACAGTGAAAGTATTTTATTTTAATATAAAAATTAAAATTAAAGCAGCATAAAATAAGAAAACAAAATATTTATCTCAATGTTGAGCAAATTTTGAAAAAAATACATTTTAACAGTTTTTCACAATAAAAATCAAAAATTAAGCTAAAATTTTAAAGTAATTATTGCCAAGAAAATATAATCAAACATGGCTGACGATATATCATCTCCGATGCGTATGCAAAAGAAAACGAGAAGTGCTTCCATATGTGCCACCGGTGGAAGCATAGAAACCGTTATTTACAATATGCCCTCGGGCAATAATACACCAGATTCACAGGGTACACCCAACTATAGAAGACGTCGACCTGCCACCAGATCACAAAGTGCTCGTATAACAAATACGGCGGGTAGATCGGTAAGTTGTTTTATACATCAATATTACGAATTTATTTTATTTAAATCTTAATGATTTATATTTTTACAATTTTAATTATAATCTTGTAGTTATGTCAAAAGAGATATGTATGTATTTTCTACTAAATAGAGTGCGTAGATTTGCGTGTGCAAAAACATTTGTGATTTTCTACATTTCTATAACAATTTATGTAATTTATTCATATCAGTGTCAGTTTTAACTGTCACAATTTTATACAATGATTTTGGAATACTCAAACATATCAACATAGTTTACACATTCATATACATACATATGTATGTGCAAATATATATGTATGTATTTTTTGACATTTGTAGACACATGTTTTTAAGGGAAGTTTCATACTGAGAATGTTTACTTTTAACAAGTAAGAGTGTTATATTCGGCAATGCCGAATCTTATATACCCACCATCAAACCTCGTTTGACTCGAATGAAACTTACTTATGTCGAATTTCATCTATATACTCGTATTTTTAGGCCAGTTATAAGCGTTAAAGTAATTTTCTGAAGGGGACCTTATATTTCGGGGTAGGGTCAATTATGCGTCGATCCTCATAAAATTTGGTAGACAGAATTTGGTTCGTATTAAATTTATTTGTGTCGAATTTCATCGCTACACTCGTATTTTTAAGCCATTAATGAGCGTTGCAGTCATTTTCTGAAGGGCACCTTATATGGAGGGTAGGGTCAATCATGGACCGATCCTCATAAAATTTTTTAGATAGATTTTGCATAGTGATTTTGGATCATTAGAAACTTACTTATGTCGAATTTCATCGCTATATTCGTATTCATAAACAAGTTATAGCTGTTAAAGCTGCTTTTCGAGGGGCCACTTGTATGGGGGCTATCCGAAAACGTGGACCTATATTGCCCATTTCAACACAAAACAAACCTTACCTATAAGAAATATTTATGTGAAATTTCAATCCTCTAGCTCTTTCCATTCGGACTCTATCGTGCTTTCAACAGACAGACAGACGGACGGACAGACGGACAGACATGGCTAGATCGTCTTAGAATTTAATGAGGACCCAGAATATATATACTTTTGTGGATCTATGACCAATATTTCGATGTGTTACAAACGGAATGACAAAATCAATATACCCCCATCTTTTTTGATGATGGGTATAAAAACGTCGGGATTGTATGACCCAATAACCCTAATGCAATCCACTAACAACTGACAATTTGGTCATAATTGGCATATTTGACGTTCATTTCTGTTTTCCGGACGTTCATACGATATGATGGTTGTATAGTAGTACCCACTATACTCAACGAGGTTTTCTGTTTTCCTAAATTCGACTTTTTCTAAATGTTAATTTCTTTTAAAATTTAATAACCCGATTTCTTGTAGAATTTTTTCTAGAAATGTTTTTGCTTTAAAAATTTATTACAAACGGGTCAAAAGTAATAATTCCATATCCAGCTTTGACATACTTTTCGACTTTTGTATGCCTCCCGACCAGTGAAACTGTAGCTCAACTTTAGAATGTTAATATTTCGTATGTAGAAGAGTTATCATTTCACAAGCTGAAATGTATGAAGTGGATGTTCTTGCATCTCTCGGATCACTGCACTATATCCGCCCCTTTTTCGCTCTCTGAACTTCTCATTACTTAACAAACAGTTAAATCAACGAATTCTTTCGGCATTTCCATAGGAAACTTTATTGGCCTTCGAGCTAAGTTTATTACTGGTCTTACCTTTTAGTCGTCCCATCAAAGTGTTAAGCATAATACTAGTTCTTCAATTCTTGCTTGCCGAAAGCAATCAACTACTGACCTAGTTCAAAAGGATATCAATAACTATACCAAATATATTCTTTCAAACATATGCCGTTAAAAAGGTTTTATTGGATCTCAACCTAGGTTAGGTTATGTTTGCAGGTCGTCCTATCATCAGATGAGAACACTTGGGTCCATTGATCCTTTTGTGATATCTGAAATGAGAAAAGCGGTCAGCGTATTAGTACACTTCGACCTAAGTATTCTCGGTTCGTAAACTAAATCAGTTCGTCGCACTAATATTGGAGTCTATCTTTCGAATATCAACCTCTGATAGATCTTCGCATGATTGCAGGTGGCCACAATCGATCATCTTATATAGTTTTTCACGTATAGAGATTTTTCAGGTTGAGAGCGTTATGCCACACAATCGTCGGTGTGCTCTCTTGCTAGTGAGGTGTCCATCTTGGCAAGAGAGTCCGCAATGGTATTACCAAGTAAATATTTGTATCTCAACTTAAATAACTCTTCTGGAATGGATGGCATACTGGCACTGGTCTTGAAGCAGTGTTCTTCTATAATATGTGTCATTCTTATACATTCCTTTAGAGGCCAAACCCTTTAATTGCTTCAATAAGACATAAAATCGCTCAACCACACTTTATAACAATCTCTGTATGGTTCCCACGTAAATTATATATTCGATCCGGAATGACCCGAGTTATACTCGGCCAAAGAATAATAGAGTGTTGCAAGTGAACAAGTGTTGCAAGTGAACGGTGTATAAGTCATACTTATTCTATATGATCTCTTATCTTACCAAAAATTAAATTCAACTGTCATAAACAGGAGCTACCGCGTACAGGGAAAGGTAGTTTGTTGGTGACAGTAGGGTATCTAACTCTATTGGTTTATTGAACAGCCCGAACACTTTTAACTCACCCTACATCCAGTTCTTTTGATACCAACTCTTTCCCAACATATAGACAACTCTTCTTTTGGATCCTGTTGAGTCGGAAAAGGCAGCGGAAACTTATTTGAATATGCATCAGTCTTAAAACCAACATTCTGTTCCCGCTATTTGGGCTTAAACCACAGCTACTACATGTACTAAGAAATTACCTAGCAACAGACTCACGAAGTACTAGATAGGTATATTGGTTAACCTAAGAGAATAACACTTGATGTAGTTTGAGGTACTGATAGCAACTCTATTCCCCATTACTGCAATAACACCAAGCTGATATCGGTTCACCAATATAACATTCCCCAGCAGTTTCGGTCTCCATAATAATTACCTGGCGTTCATGACTTCAACTGTTTTATCCCGAAGCTAAAGTTGCGATATATAACCCAGACCTTTTCCATTCGTAATATTTTGTAGAAACATATCTCTATTTTAAGACTACGAAATACCTACAAACTCACCGGTAATAAAACCTATATTTCCCACTTTAAAGTTCATAATCTGGTATTAAGTAGAGTTCGAAATGTTTCGTCATGTCGTTTAGGGAATACCGTCGTTCTAAGACTTGGTTGGATATCATATAAACAACATTTAAAGCTAATGCGGTATCGGTGTAATTTCGAACATCAGCTTAGTATGCTCGACAAATCTTTAGTAAAATTGAGGTCGGCTTATTGGCAAACATTTAGGTCTATAAAACAAGTAAGAAATTACAGTCGGGCGTGGCCGACCATATGATACCCTACACCAGTTATGAATATTAAATGTGATTTATTTTTCATAATAAAGCATTTATCTTCAATATTCCCTTGTTCCGATACATTTAAGCAATTTATGGATGAAAAACTAATTTTCTGAAAGAGGCTTTATATGGGGGCTAGGGGCAAATATGGACCAAGCCCGATAAAATTTTGTGAATATATTTATATTGACATAATATTTTATTGTGCTGAATTTCATCGCGATATTTGTGTTTATAAGTTAATTTGGGACATTCAAGTAACTTTCTGAAGGGGACTTTGCATGGGAGCTAGGGTCAAATGTGGCCCGATCTTTATGAAATTTGGCAGGGTCATCAAGACTTCTATAAAACTTAGTTGTGCCGTATTTTATCGATATATCTGTATATTTAACATAATTATGAGCTCAGAAGCCCTTTTCGGGGGGTTCTGTTGTATGGGGGCTAGGTGAAATAATGGACCGATTTTAACCATTTTCAATAGGCTTCGTCCTTGGGTCAAATAAAACGTGCGTGCCAAATTTCATCCAATTATCTTGAAAATTGCGACCTGTACCTTGCGCACAAGGTTTACATGGACAGCCAGCCAGCCAGCCAGCCAGACGGACGGACGGACGGACATAGCTTAATCGACTCAGAAAACGATTCTAAGCCGATTGGTATACTTTAAGGTGGGTCTAGGACGAATATTTTTGTATGTTACAAACATCAGCACAAATCCAATATACCCTCCCTACTAAAGTGGTGTCGGGTATAATAAGGAATTGAACCGGACACTTTATGGAGGATTTATTCCATCTCATTCGGTTCATTCGAGCTCGACATAAAGAATTATTTAATAAAAAGAGATTTCGGAAATTAAGTATGAATGATGAAGGTATTGTGCGAGAATACCCCCGACTATTGAGTATAATCTTATATTTGATTTAACTCTATTTTATGTGCACTGAGTCTAATTGTAAAGATGAGAAAGAAAGAACCTATAGGTATCGAGTTCAGTTATTCAACATAGTTTTTCACCTGATCGGTGAATTGAGTCATTTAGTGTCCTAAGAACACTTTAATGCTTATGCATATACTTAATACAGATGCCTAATTACGACATTCGTATCGATCAAATAATATTCAGATGTTCACAGCATTTGGACAAAGACATAATTAGAGGTTGGCTTTAATTTGTCTTTCTCTCACGCTTTAATTTGTCTTTCTCTCACGGAGACAGTCGTCACCTTACCGTCCGCAAGTAATCTAGTAAACAGACGCTTAAAAAACTTGAACGAAAAGGTTTATTGCCATGTAATGACTCCTTTAAACTAGCTTTCTGACTATCACTTTGTAATTTATAAACTTACAATAGGACAAGCATATGTTAAAATAGCTATTTACCTCGGAAGTCGTGTCGCTAGGGATTGCCCCACCAAGCTGTGGGGTTTACATTGAAAAGTCTTATATAGTCCTAAAAAAATAACATATTTATGTGAAACCCCTTCATATTTTCTACATTCCTTATTTATTTACTTTGCACTAACAATACCCATATCATGAAGAGTAAAAAAGTATATGTATGTCTATTCAAAAGTGTGTCTGAATTTTTTTTATTTCATTAGAAACATGTAACAAATAAATGTTTCTCTCAACTTATTTTCCCACATCAAACAGATTTCTATATAAGTGACTTCCAGAAAGTCTGCCAGAATAACTGTCTGACCGTCCGTCTGTCTGCAGCAACATCCAACAAGTATGTCAGCAGCAACATCCAACAAGTATGAGTATTTATATTAAGTTGTACACATATTTATTGTAATGAATATATATAACCTGTAGATCGGGGTGGCTAAGGTTATCCTAGAATCAGCTATTTGATAGATATATTAACAAAAGTTTAAACCAGATAAAAGTAATTTCTTACAAACGTTAGATCAATTAGAAATGGAAAATTAGCTTTAAGATCTAGTTGGAAAAACTTGTGTCAAGATCACATAGAAGCACTAAAGTGACAAATGATTCCCGCTCTGCAATACTTCGCACACTTCGGTAACATAACTCAATCAAGCAATCGAAAAATTAGGAACTTGAGAAAAAAATCGGTCTAAAAGGGACACATTAAGTTTTTGTAATACTGCCGGGGATGTTTTGCTGTGGTTTTATATTCATATGTAGATCTATGTACATGAATTTTCTAGTGTGAACATTCCATCATCATCATCATCATTCGCATTATATATACTCTTGTGTATAACACTAATCCAATTTCAAACATAAAAGTTTTCTATAAAATTTCATAAGTTTGAAAATATGTATGTTTTGATTAAATCTTTACAGGATTTCTTTTTTTGCATATTCAAAGAAATTATTTTATAAACTACAAAATTAAAAATTAAAACTTTAAATGTATTTCTAATGAAAACTATGCAATACAATCAGATATTTTAAGCATTAAGTTAAGAAAATAACACAATCAGCATTTCTTGTAGATATGTATTTTAAATAGATTTTTGTATATTAGTTCAAGAAATAAATTTTAATTTATGATTGTGTTGGCAAAAAAAAAAAATATTTAAAATTCACAATAATTTTATATGCAACTTAAGAAAGATAGCTTTTTCAATGCATACATATGTACATATGTATGTATGTATGAAATTTATAAATATTATCTAACTCCCTACTTTTTCTAAAAAAAAATCAATAAAAAACATTTTATTTATTTAATTCCTTTAAAAACCACAAAAATCATTAACATCGTTTTGATTTTATATTACTTGGAATGAAAACAGCAACAAACAAAAAAACTGTAATTTTTACGCAGTTATAAAGTCTGCGTAAAAAGAAAAAATAAATTACTATTGACATTTCACATTTAACTGAACAATTATACAATTTATAACCAAGTAATACAATTATTGCGGTTTACGCCTTTGAGCGATTTACATACATTAAGGATGTTTTTTGTACACATTTTTTACCCACCATTAAAAAAGAACTAATGAATATAATATGCAGGGTTCATATGGCCTTTATGAATCGAACCACCTTTTATTTTATATATTAATGAAGTAGAACTAAACTAAAACTGAACTAGAACAGAACTAGAACAGAACTAGAACAGAACTAGAACAGAACTAGAACAGAACTAGAACAGAACTAGAACAGAACTAGAACAGAACAGAACTAGAACAGAACTAGAACAGAACTAGAACTAGAACTAGAACAGAACTAGAACAGAACTAGAACAGAACTAGAACAGAACTAGAACAGAACTAGAACAAAACTAGAACAGAACTAGAACAGAACTAGAACTGAACTAGAACTGAACTAGAACTGAACTAGAACTGAACTAGAACTGAACTAGAACTGAACTAGAACTGCACTAGAACTGAACTAGAACTGAACTAGAACTGAACTGGAATTGAACTAGAACTGGACTAGAGCAGAACTAGAACAGAACTAGAACAGAACTAGAACAGAACTAGAACAGAACTAGAACTGAACTAGAACAGAACTAGAACAGAACTAGAACAGAACTAGAACAGAACTAGAACAGAACTAGAACAGAACTAGAACAGAACTAGAACAGAACTAGAACAGAACTAGAACAGAACTAGAACAGAACTAGAACAGAACTAGAACAGAACTAGAACAGAACTAGAACAGAACTAGAACAGAACTAGAACAGAACTAGAACAGAACTAGAACAGAACTAGAACAGAACTAGAACAGAACTAGAACAGAACTAGAACAGAACTAGAACAGAACTAGAACAGAACTAGAACAGAACTAGAACAGAACTAGAACAGAACTAGAACAGAACTAGAACAGAACTAGAACAGAACAGAACTAGAACAGAAGTAGAACTGAACTAGAACTGAACTAGGACTGAACTAGGACTGACCTAGAACTGAACTAGAACTGAACTAGAACTGAACTAGAACTGAACTAGAACTGAACTAGAACTGAACTAGAACTGAACTAGAACTGAACTAGAACTGAACTAGAACTGAACTAGAACTGAACTAGAACTGAACTAGAACTGAACTAGAACTGAACTAGAACTGAACTAGAACTGAACTAGAACTGAACTAGAACTGAACTAGAACTGAACTAGAACTGAACTAGAACTGAACTAGAACTGAACTAGAACTGAACTAGAACTGAACTAGAACTGAACTAGAACTGAACTAGAACTGAACTAGAACTGAACTAGAACTGAACTAGAACTGAACTAGAACTGAACTAGAACTGAACTGGAATTGAACTAGAACTAGAACTGAACTAGAACTGAACTAGAACTGAACTAGAACTGAACTAGAACTGAACTAGAACTGAACTAGAACTGAACTAGAACTGAACTAGAACTGAACTAGAACTGAACTAGAACTGAACTAGAACTGAACTAGAACTGAACTAGAACTGAACTAGAACTGAACTAGAACTGAACTAGAACTGAACTAGAACTGAACTAGAACTGAACTAGAACTGAACTAGAACTGAACTAGAACTGAACTAGAACTGAACTAGAACTGAACTAGAACTGAACTAGAACTGAACTAGAACTGAACTAGAACTGAACTAGAACTGAACTAGAACTGAACTAGAACTGAACTAGAACTGAACTAGAACTGAACTAGAACTGAACTAGAACTGAACTAGAACTGAACTAGAACTGAACTAGAACTGAACTAGAACTGAACTAGAACTGAACTAGAACTGAACTAGCTGAACTAGAACTGAACTGAACTAGAACTGAACTAGAACTGAACTACAACTGAACTACAACTGAACTACAACTGAACTACAACTGAACTACAACTGAACTACAACTGAACTAGAACTGAACTAGAACTGAACTAGAACTGAACTAGAACTGAACTAGAACTGAACTAGAACTGAACTAGAACTGAACTAGAACTGAACTAGAACTGAACTAGAACTGAACTAGAACTGAACTAGAACTGAACTAGAACTGAACTAGAACTGAACTAGAACTGAACTAGAACTGAACTAGAACTGAACTAGAACTGAACTAGAACTGAACTAGAACTGAACTAGAACTGAACTAGAACTGAACTAGAACTGAACTAGAACTGAACTAGAACTGAACTAGAACTGAACTAGAACTGAACTAGAACTGAACTAGAACTAGAACTGAACTAGAATTGAACTAGAATTGAACTAGAACTGGACTAGAACTGAACTAGAACTAAACAAGAACTGAGAAGCTATAGCCAATTATGAACGATTTAACTTCATAGCATATCAATATTTCTAAGAAAATAATGTGTGCAATTGGTAATTACCAAATATACTCAGATTTTACAAATCATACATAAACCACGCAAACATGTCACTTTCATTAATAAAACTATTTTGTTGAAGATTTTATAAATACACAATACTTGGAAAATATGTGCATAAAAATTATTCCAAGAAATGTATATTTCAACGGATGCAAAAATATCGAAAACTGTTATTTCATGACGACTTGTTTTGTTGTATCTGCTCTACTTACTGCTGGAAACTGCCGTCAACTAAATTTCATTAGTTGAAAGTAAATTTACCTCGTAAACAGTGGAAATGAGTAGGTAGCAGTTGCACAGTCAATAGCTATCGATAGCTGTTAACTAGGGTTTTCGTTTTTCCATAGTTTTTATACATATGAGAAGATTCGGGAAACTTAATTTGTTTCGATGAAAGGATCCATAATGCGGACATTTATATACTTATGGTAACTGTATGTATGATATTGACATGACATTTACCCGTGGAAAACTCTATCGTTTACGTTCATGTTACTCGCAACAGTTGCGGGTTGAATATGCAATTTTTGAATGTATGTGAATTGATAAATGTTCATTTTACCGTGAAAAAGCCAACAAAATTTGTACGAAATATTCTGCTGAAGCACCGTATAATAAGTACATTAGACAGACTCACACAAATAAATAAAACTATAGTTAATGTTAAGGTGAAATTTTAAAAATAGTTTAAACTTTAAAAATGTTATGTTTTAAATTCGATTCGAGAATCAAAGAGGGGCCACAAACCATTTTCTATAAAAGGGACAGATGGACCTTTTGATCAAAACAAGGGCATACTTTTTTACAGTGTTCAAACTTTAAATATTCTCTGCCCTCTCTATGGCTTTTCATACGTACATTGTACAAACACAGAAACAATAATTTCCAATTTGTTTCTGGGTTTTGTAAGTGTCAACCATTATTATCAAGGGTAAACGAGGAAATGTATGATGCATCGCGATACATTTGTCATATTGTGTAAATATTGATGTTAAATAACAAAATACCTTGAAAGTGAATAGTTCCTGAAATATGAGCAGCTGCAGGTTTAGACGTTTTTTGTTTTACTGTATATAAGGGTGGTTCCTTTTAAAGTCTTAGAAAATAAATAATACCATTTAAAGATATATCCTGGGAACTTAATATTTAATATATTCTAAGCAACATATTTTATCACATCCGATCCCACTTGAATATAAAAAATCCCGAAATTTATTTCCCCTTTTTGTTACTTAACAACGGGAAAAACCATTGCATGGTCAAATTAGCACACAGCAATACAATTTCACACACACACAATGTAAAAAACCACTCATACGCATAAATTACACGTTCATCCATTCAGTCTGTCTGTCAGACACAATACACAACCAACACACACTTCATCAAAAGAAACAAAACCCACAATTTTCAGATGTCATGCAATGTATGACGTCCTGTTGCCTCAGTTACTGTTGCTCTTCATGGCCTACAACAAATGTCCACTAACTACATACAACAATTAAAACAAAAGCAACCTAAAGTTAAAAGTTAATAAACAAGAACAGAAAAGGAGGAAAACAATCGCTGCAGAATGAAATATTTTCTATAGACCCCTGAAAACGGTTGTTCGATATCGTTCATACACTCAATAATTCATTCACTGGCGAACACTTTCACATATATGACACTTAAATTTTTCGCCATAATTTTCCAGCCAAGCAAGTCTGATATCATAACCTAAAAGGGGTTCTGATACAAAATACATGTGTCGGCCATCCCCCAAAACATACCAAACATCACTCAAACACATATGAATATAGTGTAAATTTCAGCCCGGTAAAAATGTTAATCACATAGACGATGTCTTACAGATACTTCTTCGTCAAAACAACTTCTGCATCCTCTATGTCTATAAAAATCTCTTCAACTTTCCATGTATTACTAGCCATTTTGGTACAAAACGATCTGGAGTAGTTATTTCCCCTGCTACACTTATCCTTGAAAGAATAAGATTAATACATAGAAAGTAATGATTAATATTTCTTCAGTTCTTGTTCTAGTTTAGTTCTAGTTCAGTTCTAGTTTAGTTCGTAGTTCAGTTCTAGTTCAGTTCTAGTCAGTTCTAGTTCAGTTACAGTCAGTTCTAGTTCAGTTTCTAGTTCAGTTCTAGTTCAGTTCTAGTTCAGTTCTAGTTCAGTTCTAGTTCAGTTCTAGTTCAGTTCTAGTTCAGTTCTAGTTCAGTTCTAGTTCAGTTCTAGTTCAGTTCTAGTTCAGTTTCTAGTTCAGTTCTAGTTCAGTTCTAGTTCAGTTCTAGTTCAGTCTAGTTCAGTTCTAGTTCAGTTCTAGTTCAGTTCCAGTTCAGTTCTAGTTCAGTTCTAGTTCAGTTCTAGTTCAGTTCTAGTCAGTTTCTAGTTCAGTTCTAGTTCACTTCTAGTTCAGTTCTAGTTCAGTTCTAGTTCAGTTCTAGTTCAGTTCTAGTTCAGTTCTAGTTCAGTTCTAGTTCAGTTCTAGTTCAGTTGTAGTTCAGTTTGTAGTTCAGTTGTAGTTCAGTTGTAGTTCAGTTGTAGTTCAGTTGTAGTTCAGTTCGTAGTTTCAGTTCTAGTTCAGTTCTAGTTCAGTTCTAGTTCAGTCTAGTTCAGTTCTAGTTCAGTTCTAGTTCAGTTCTAGTTCAGTTCTAGTTCAGTTCTAGTTCAGTTCTAGTTCAGTTCTAGTTCAGTTCTATTCAGTTCAAATTCTGTTCTAGTACAGTTCTAGTTCAGTTCTAGTTCAGTTCTAGTTCAGTTCTAGTTCAGTTCTAGTTCAGTTCTAGTTCAGTTCTAGTTCAGTTCTAGTTCAGTTCTAGTTCAGTTCTAGTTCAGTTCTAGTTCAGTTCTAGTTCAGTTCTAGTTCAGTTCTAGTTCAGTTCTAGTTCAGTTCTAGTTCAGTTCTAGTTCAGTTCTAGTTCAGTTCTAGTTCAGTTCTAGTTCAGTTCTAGTTCAGTTCTAGTTCAGTTCTAGTTCAGTTCTAGTTCAGTTCTAGTTCAGTTCTAGTTCAGTTCTAGTTCAGTTCTAGTTCAGTTCTAGTTCAGTTCTAGTTAGTTCAGTTCTAGTTCAGTTCTAGTTCAGTTCTAGTTCAGTTCTAGTTCAGTTCTAGTTCAGTTCTAGTTCAGTTCTAGTTCAGTTCTAGTTCAGTTCTAGTTCAGTTCTAGTTCAGTTCTAGTTCAGTTCTAGTTCAGTTCTAGTTCAGTTCTAGTTCAGTTCTAGTTCAGTTCTAGTTCAGTTCTAGTTCAGTTCTAGTTCAGTTCTAGTTCAGTTCTAGTTCAGTTCTAGTTCAGTTCTAGTTCAGTTCTAGTTCAGTTCTAGTTCAGTTCTAGTTCAGTTCTAGTTCAGTTCTAGTTCAGTTCTAGTTCAGTTCTAGTTCAGTTCTAGTTCAGTTCTAGTTCTAGTTCAGTTCTAGTTCAGTTCTAGTTTAGTTCTAGTTCAGTTCTAGTTCAGTTCTAGTTCAGTTCTAGTTCTAGTGTTCTAGTTCTAGTTCAGTTCTAGTTCAGTTCTAGTTCAGTTCTAGTTCAGTTCTAGTTCAGTTCTAGTTCAGTTCTAGTTCAGTTCTAGTTCAGTTCTAGTTCAGTTCTAGTTCAGTTCTAGTTCAGTTCTAGTTCAGTTCTAGTTCAGTTCTAGTTCAGTTCTAGTTCAGTTCTAGTTCAGTTCCAATTCAGTTCTAGTTCAGTTCTAGTTCAGTTCTAGTTCAGTTCCAATTCAGTTCTAGTTCAGTTCTAGTTCAGTTCTAGTTCAGTTCTAGTTCAGTTCTAGTTCAGTTCTAGTTCAGTTCTAGTTCAGTTCTAGTTCAGTTCTAGTTCAGTTCTAGTTCAGTTCTAGTTCAGTTCTAGTTCAGTTCTAGTTCAGTTCTAGTTCAGTTCTAGTTCAGTTCTAGTTAGTTCTAGTTCAGTTCTAGTTCAGTTCTAGTTCAGTTCTAGTTCAGTTCTAGTTCAGTTCTAGTTCAGTTCTAGTTCAGTTCTAGTTCAGTTCTAGTTCAGTTCTAGTTCAGTTCTAGTTCAGTTCTAGTTCAGTTCTAGTTCAGTTCTAGTTCAGTTCTAGTTCTGTTCTAGTTCAGTTCTAGTTCAGTTCTAGTTCAGTTCTAGTTCAGTTCTAGTTCAGTTCTAGTTCAGTTCTAGTTCAGTTCTAGTTCAGTTCTAGTTCAGTTCTAGTTCAGTTCTAGTTCAGTTCTAGTTCAGGTCTAGTTCAGTTCTAGTTCAGTTCTACTTTAGTTCTACAACTATTCCAGTGTTGTGTCTAACCTTTAAAGCCTGAATCGGTCCAAAATTGACCATTCAACTAATGATTGAACTTAATTCATCAAAAGTAATCATATCGGAACTAAATTTGAAACGAAAATGTTTTAGATGTACACAAATTATACAGAATATTTTTTCCGGATCGGATCATCATTGCGCCTATCTCCCAAATAAAAAGTCCACTTTTACAAATCACTTAATCGAAAATAACTAATATATTAATAATGATTTCGGGATAAAATTTTACACGAATATGTCCTGTATTTAAACTAATAATACTGAAATATTAGCTCAGTGCTTAACGTCTTTGTAAGGATGAAGGGTATTTAATATTCGGCATAGCCGAATGTAGCATTGCATTTACATATTTCGCATGCAAGATGACAACGTAAAAACTTCTCATATAATCAGTTTTCAATAAAATCAGCACTGTGATAAAGGAAGAACAGTAAAACTGTAAATTGAGGCATATGCGTAATACGAATAAAACCCTGCAGTTTTAAAAACTTAAAATTGAGAAAAAATATTGATCAGCATTATATCCTGCATCTAACAAAGATTGTTTAAAAGTTGTCAATAGGGCCCCCTATGCATGATAAGAGTCAGTTAAAAATTACATAGTGTATTTATGTATTCAGAAGATACAACGCGTTGCAACGTACTTATAACTAGTTCCAATTGCGCTCCAAGCAATCATTCATACTTTTTATGCAAAACATGAGAATATTTAAAAATGAATTTTTAGACCACATTTGTTAATTTGCATAACGCGGTAATATTTTTTTTCTATAACCTGCCAAATGTTCTGCCAAAAGCAACTGGAGTGTTTTTATCATTTCCTTTTATTCGTGACCATTAATAGACCCATAATGGTATGGCGGCTTTATTATTATTTTTGTTTCATATTTTTTTTGGTTTTTGTGGTCTCTTAATGTTATGTTTTTATGCTTAATGGTCGTTGTTGTTGTATGCTCAAGTATATTAAGCAATAATATCAATAGTTCAGGCGATTGTTATTTGATTAATATAGGGATTTCTTATAAGCGTTTACGGAGAATATTAAAATAGTTTCATAGGACTACAACCACTACTGCATTTTCCTTAACGAAAACCTAGACTGGACTATAGACTAGACTATAGACTAGACTATAGACTAGACTATAGACTAGACTATAGACTAGACTATAGACTAGACTATAGACTAGACTATAGACTAGACTATAGACTAGACTATAGACTAGACTATAGACTAGACCATAGACTAGACTATAGACTAGACTATAGACTAGACCATAGACTAGACTATAGACTAGACTATAGACTAGACTATAGACTAGACTATAGACTAGACTATAGACTAGACTATAGACTAGACTATAGACGACTATAGACTAGACTATAGACTAGACTATAGACTAGACTATAGACTAGACTATAGACTAGACTATAGACTAGACTATAGACTAGACTATAGACTAGACTATAGACTAGACTATAGACTAGACTATAGACTAGACTATAGACTAGACTATAGACTAGACTATAGACTAGACTATAGACTAGACTATAGACTAGACTATAGACTAGACTATAGACTAGACTATAGACTAGACTATAGACTAGACTATAGACTAGACTATAGACTAGACTATAGACTAGACTATAGACTAGACTATAGACTAGACTATAGACTAGACTATAGACTAGACTATAGACTAGACTATAGACTAGACTATAGACTAGACTATAGACTAGACTATAGACTAGACTATAGACTAGACTATAGACTAGACTATAGACTAGACTATAGACTAGACTATAGACTAGACTATAGACTAGACTATAGACTAGACTATAGACTAGACTATAGACAAGACTATAGACTAGACTATAGACTAGACTATAGACTAGACTATAGACTAGACTATAGACTAGACTATAGACTAGACTATAGACTAGACTATAGACTAGACTATAGACTAGACTATAGACTAGACAATAGACTAGACTATAGACTAGACTATAGACTAGACTATAGACTAGACTATAGACTAGACTATAGACTAGACTATAGACTAGACTATAGACTAGACTATAGACTAGACTATAGACTAGACTATAGACTAGACTATAGACTAGACTATAGACTAGACTATAGACTAGACTATAGACTAGACTATAGACTAGACTATAGACTAGACTATAGACTAGACTATAGACTAGACTATAGACTAGACTATAGACTAGACTATAGACTAGACTATAGACTAGACTATAGACTAGACTATAGACTAGACTATAGACTAGACTATAGACTAGACTATAGACTAGACTATAGACTAGACCATAGACTAGACTATAGACTAGACTATAGACTAGACTATAGACTAGACTATAGACTAGACTATAGACTAGACTATAGGCTAGACTATAGACTAGACTATAGGCTAGACTATAGACTAGACTATAGACTAGACTATAGGCTAGACTATAGACTAGACTATAGGCTAGACTATAGACTAGACTATAGACTAGACTATAGGCTAGACTATAGACTAGACTATAGACTAGACTATAGACTAGACTATAGACTAGACTATAGACTAGACTATAGACTAGACTATAGACTAGACTATAGACTAGACTATAGACTAGACTATAGACTAGACTATAGACTACTATAGACTAGACTATAGACTAGACTATAGACTAGACTATAGACTAGACTATAGACTAGACTATAGACTAGACTATAGACTAGACTATAGACTAGACTATAGACTAGACTATAGACTAGACTATAGACTAGACTATAGACTAGACTAGACTAGACTATAGACTAGACTATAGACTAGACTATAGACTAGACTATAGACTAGACTATAGACTAGACTATAGACTAGACTATAGACTAGACTAGACTAGACTATAGACTAGACTATAGACTAGACTATAGACTATACTATAGACTAGACTATAGACTAGACTATAGGCTAGACTATAGACTAGGCTATAGACTAGACTATAGGCTAGACTATAGACTAGACTATAGACTAGACTATAGACTAGACTATAGACTAGACTATAGACTAGACTATAGACTAGACTATAGGCTAGACTATAGACTAGACTATAGACTAGACTATAGACTAGACTATAGACTAGACTATAGACTAGACTATAGACTAGACTATAGACTAGACTATAGACTAGACTATAGACTAGACTATAGACTAGACTATAGACTAGACTATAGACTAGACTATAGACTAGACTATAGACTAGACTATAGACTAGACTATAGACTAGACTATAGACTAGACTATAGACTAGACTATAGACTAGACTATAGACTAGACTATAGACTAGACTATAGACTAGACTATAGACTAGACTATAGACTAGACTATAGACTAGACTATAGACTAGACTATAGACTAGACTATAGACTAGACTATAGACTAGACTATAGACTAGACTATAGACTAGACTATAGACTAGACTATAGACTAGACAATAGACTAGACTATAGACTAGACTATAGACTAGACTATAGACTAGACTATAGACTAGACTATAGACTAGACTATAGACTAGACTATAGACTAGACTATAGACTAGACTATAGACTAGACTATAGACTAGACTATAGACTAGACTATAGACTAGACTATAGACTAGACTATAGACTAGACTATAGACTAGACTATAGACTAGACTATAGACTAGACTATAGACTAGACTATAGACTAGACTATAGACTAGACTATAGACTAGACTATAGACTAGACTATAGACTAGACTATAGACTAGACTATAGACTAGACTATAGACTAGACTATAGACTAGACTATAGACTAGACTATAGACTAGACTATAGACTAGACTATAGACTAGACTATAGACTAGACTATAGACTAGACTATAGACTAGACTATAGACTAGACTATAGACTAGACTATAGACTAGACTATAGACTAGACTATAGACTAGACTATAGACTAGACTATAGACTAGACTATAGACTAGACTATAGACTAGACTATAGACTAGACTATAGACTAGACTATAGACTAGACTATAGACTAGACTATAGGCTAGACTATAGACTAGACTATAGACTAGACTATAGGCTAGACTATAGACTAGACTATAGACTAGACTATAGACTAGACTATAGACGATATAGACTAGACTATAGGCTAGACTATAGACTAGACTATAGACTAGACTATAGGCTAGACTATAGACTAGACTATAGACTAGACTATAGACTAGACTATAGACTAGACTATAGACTAGACTATAGACTAGACTATAGACTAGACTATAGACTAGACTATAGACTAGACTATAGACTAGACTATAGACTAGACTATAGACTAGACTATAGACTAGACTATAGACTAGACTATAGCTAGACTATAGACTAGACTATAGGCTAGACTATAGACTAGAGACTATAGACTATAGACTAGACTATAGGCTAGACTATAGACTAGACTATAGACTAGACTATAGACTAGACTATAGACTAGACTATAGACTAGACTATAGACTAGACTATAGACTAGACTATAGACTAGACTATAGACTAGACTATAGACTAGACTATAGACTAGACTATAGACTAGACTATAGACTAGACTATAGACTAGACTATAGACTAGACTATAGACTAGACTATAGACTAGACTATAGACTAGACTATAGACTAGACTATAGACTAGACTATATACAAAACTATAATTCTTTAGGATTCCGTGATACCAAGAATAAGAATATTACTTGACCATGTACGTGTTATTTTCTGAACACCCTCATTCCTAACACAAAACTTTCTGGATTGCTAATAGTGACATTGTCACATTTTTTACTGGTTTCTAATGTAAATGTTAGTTTTTTTGAGCATATTTATGTTTATTTTGATAATTAAGAAATGACACTTACACGCCAATGTTTTTTTGTTCCACTTTTGGTTAAAATATTCCTAAATATTTTGATTAAATATACAGGCGTATGGGATTAACACAATATAATTGCCCTAAAAAGCTAAACAAATACCTAGTATATACGTAAGTAGGTCTATAGGTATGTAATTAATTGAATTAAGTCAATAATTAATTTAACAGGTTGCCACCAAATCCAAGGAGAATTGTCTATTGTTAGAAAAAAAGAGGTCAAAACTATTACGTGACTAAAAGATTTTCATTAATAAACATAACAAAAGAAATTAGTAATTTTGTGAATTGATACTTGCATGGATTAAAGTAATCAAATTAAACCAAGAAAGCATTGGGTTGTTTAAATATTGAAGAGGGAAAGTTAATAAATTATTTTTGTTTATAATTTACAATTTGTTATGTACATATTTATAAAATATATGTTTGTATTTGCTATATTCATAATTAGAAATCTTTATAATTAATAAGAATTTATTTTTTTCATTCTTTCTAGGTTCGAAGGCGTCCCCAACAGCAACAACAAATGCAGCATAATTTACAAGAAACTCGTTCATACTGCACCAGTGAACCCAGACTTAGCGAAACAGAAACACCACCACAAAGAAGGAAACTTTCACAAAGAAGGCCACAACAACAACACCGTAAGTTCACTCCTTCACGATACTTGTTTAACAAAACTCAAAAAAAATATATCTTATAAAAGAAACTACTTAGCTAAAAAAATATGAATTATGTGAGAAGTACTAGATATGTAGATAAAAAGTTCGAGGAAACTTTTAACATACAACATAAGTATTTATACTAGACACATATAAGTATCAAGTATCTCATGCTATAAACAACTGCAAACAACTACTTTAACATAAAGTCAAAGTTTAGAATTTTCTAAGAGATTTTAATGAAGAACAATATAAACATATAAGTTTTTCTATGTTTTGATATAAAGAAGTCGCAGAAATGGGAAGGAAACCTTTACAAAACTAATACGGTAACTGGTTCTTTCGGACTATAGACCAGTCTATAGTCTAGTCTATAGTCTAGTCTATAGTCTAGTCTATAGTCTAGTCTATAGTCTAGTCTATAGTCTAGTCTATAGTCTAGTCTTTAGTCTAGTCTATAGTCTAGTCTATAGTCTAGTCTATAGTCTAGTCTATAGTCTAGTCTATAGTCTAGTCTATAGTCTAGTCTACAGTCAAGTCTATAGTCTAGTCTATAGTCTAGTCTATAGTCTAGTCTATAGTCTAGTCTATAGTCTAGTCTACAGTCTAGTCTATAGTCTAGTCTATAGTCTAGTCTATAGTCTAGTCTATAGTCTAGTCTATAGTCTAGTCTATAGTCTAGTCTATAGTCTAGTCTACAGTCTAGTCTATAGTCTAGTCTATAGTCTAGTCTATAGTCTAGTCTATAGTCTAGTCTATAGTGTAGTCTATAGTCTAGTCTATAGTCTAGTCTACAGTCTAGTCTATAGTCTAGTCTATAGTCTAGTCTATAGTCTAGTCTATAGTCTAGTCTATAGTCTAGTCTATAGTCTAGTCTATAGTCTAGTCTATAGTCTAGTCTATAGTCTAGTCTATAGTCTAGTCTATAGTCTAGTCTATAGTCTAGTCTATAGTCTAGTCTATAGTCTAGTCTATAGTCTAGTCTATAGTCTAGTCTATAGTCTAGTCTATAGTCTAGTCTATAGTCTAGTCTATAGTCTAGTCTATAGTCTAGTCTATAGTCTAGTCTATAGTCTAGTCTATAGTCTAGTCTATAGTCTAGTCTATAGTCTAGTCTATAGTCTAGTCTATAGTCTAGTCTATAGTCTAGTCTATAGTCTAGTCTATAGTCTAGTCTATAGTCTAGTCTATAGTCTAGTCTATAGTCTAGTCTATAGTCTAGTCTATAGTCTAGTCTATAGTCTAGTCTATAGTCTAGTCTATAGTCTAGTCTATAGTCTAGTCTATAGTCTAGTCTATAGTCTAGTCTATAGTCTAGTCTATAGTCTAGTCTATAGTCTAGTCTATAGTCTAGTCTATAGTCTAGTCTATAGTCTAGTCTATAGTCTAGTCTATAGTCTAGTCTATAGTCTAGTCTATAGTCTAGTCTATAGTCTAGTCTATAGTCTAGTCTATAGTCTAGTCTATAGTCTAGTCTATAGTCTAGTCTATAGTCTAGTCTAGTCTAGTCTATAGTCTAGTCTATAGTCTAGTCTATAGTCTAGTCTATAGTCTAGTCTATAGTCTAGTCTATAGTCTAGTCTATAGTCTAGTCTATAGTCTAGTCTATAGTCTAGTCTATAGTCTAGTCTATAGTCTAGTCTATAGACTAGACTATAGTCTAGTCTATAGTCTAGTCTATAGTCTAGTCTATAGTCTAGTCTATAGTCTAGTCTATAGTCTAGTCTATAGTCTAGTCTATAGTCTAGTCTATAGTCTAGTCTATAGTCTAGTCTATAGTCTAGTCTATAGTCTAGTCTATAGTCTAGTCTATAGTCTAGTCTATAGTCTAGTCTATAGTCTAGTCTATAGTCTAGTCTATAGTCTAGTCTATAGTCTAGTCTATAGTCTAGTCTATAGTCTAGTCTATAGTCTAGTCTATAGTCTAGTCTATAGTCTAGTCTATAGTCTAGTCTATAGTCTAGTCTATAGTCTAGTCTATAGTCTAGTCTATAGTCTAGTCTATAGTCTAGTCTATAGTCTAGTCTATAGTCTAGTCTATAGTCTAGTCTATAGTCTAGTCTATAGTCTAGTCTATAGTCTAGTCTATAGTCTAGTCTATAGTCTAGTCTATAGTCTAGTCTATAGTCTAGTCTATAGTCTAGTCTATAGTCTAGTCTATAGTCTAGTCTATAGTCTAGTCTATAGTCTAGTCTATAGTCTAGTCTATAGTCTAGTCTATAGTCTAGTCTATAGTCTAGTCTATAGTCTAGTCTATAGTCTAGTCTATAGTCTAGTCTATAGTCTAGTCTATAGTCTAGTCTATAGTCTAGTCTATAGTCTAGTCTATAGTCTAGTCTATAGTCTAGTCTATAGTCTAGTCTATAGTCTAGTCTATAGTCTAGTCTATAGTCTAGTCTATAGTCTAGTCTATAGTCTAGTCTATAGTCTAGTCTATAGTCTATAGTCTAGTCTATAGTCTAGTCTATAGTCTAGTCTATAGTCTAGTCTATAGTCTAGTCTATAGTCTAGTCTATAGTCTAGTCTATAGTCTAGTCTATAGTCTAGTCTATAGTCTAGTCTAGTCTAGTCTATAGTCTAGTCTATAGTCTAGTCTATAGTCTAGTCTATAGTCTAGTCTATAGTCTAGTCTATAGTCTAGTCTATAGTCTAGTCTATAGTCTAGTCTATAGTCTAGTCTATAGTCTAGTCTATAGTCTAGTCTATAGTCTAGTCTATAGTCTAGTCTATAGTCTAGTCTATAGTCTAGTCTATAGTCTAGTCTATAGTCTAGTCTATAGTCTAGTCTATAGTCTAGTCTATAGTCTAGTCTATAGTCTAGTCTATAGTCTAGTCTATAGTCTAGTCTATAGTCTAGTCTATAGTCTAGTCTATAGTCTAGTCTATAGTCTAGTCTTTAGTCTAGTCTATAGTCTAGTCTATAGTCTAGTCTATAGTCTAGTCTATAGTCTAGTCTATCTAGTCTATAGTCTAGTCTATAGTCTAGTCTATAGTCTAGTCTATAGTCTAGTCTATAGTCTAGTCTATAGTCTAGTCTATAGTCTAGTCTATAGTCTAGTCTATAGTCTAGTCTATAGTCTAGTCTATAGTCTAGTCTATAGTCTAGTCTATAGTCTAGTCTATAGTCTAGTCTATAGTCTAGTCTATAGTCTAGTCTATAGTCTAGTCTATAGTCTAGTCTATAGTCTAGTCTATAGTCTAGTCTATAGTCTAGTCTATAGTCTAGTCTATAGTCTAGTCTATAGTCTAGTCTATAGTCTAGTCTATAGTCTAGTCTATAGTCTAGTCTATAGTCTAGTCTATAGTCTAGTCTATAGTCTAGTCTATAGTCTAGTCTATAGTCTAGTCTATAGTCTAGTCTATAGTCTAGTCTATAGTCTAGTCTATAGTCTAGTCTATAGTCTAGTCTATAGTCTAGTCTATAGTCTAGTCTATAGTCTAGTCTATAGTCTAGTCTATAGTCTAGTCAATAGTCTAGTCTATAGTCTAGTCTACAGTCTAGTCTATAGTCTAGTCTATAGTCTAGTCCATAGTCTAGTATATAGTCTAGTATATAGTCTAGTCTATAGTCTAGTCTATAGTCTAGTCTTCATTCTGGTCTATAGGTATAAATAGTACTATTTGTATTATAAGTTAGTACTATTCCAAAATTTAAATTTTCCATGCCTGATATGTATCGTTTCAGAGGAACCCTAATGCCCATAAATACAAGGCTACCCTTCGAAATAACTTCTATATTTGCGTCAGAAGTTTTGTTAATGGTTTCTTTGATTCTGGTCAGCCGTGTGGCAATAGCTCTAATCTTTTACATTATTAAAACGCCAAATTGCACAAAAAGTATAAAAGAAATTTAAATAAATTTCATTTCTTACTTAGTTAACCAAAATCTGAATTAAGTTGTAAATAAAACAATTTAATATATTCACAACATTTACCAACTTGCCAGACAGACAAAATGCCCTCGAGACAATGTCACTACTATGTGTGACATTCTGCCACAAAGATAAAACTGATATTTTTAATGTAAGGGAGAAAGAACTAAAAAACAAACACAACAAAATTTGCAATTTTGTTTCTTTGTATTATTAACGCATAATTTATCCACTTAGAATTAAGTTGCCATAACAGCTGCTATAGGGACACATTACAATTATGACCCTGTCGCTCTGCACTTTACTTTGTACTATGTTTTACTTAAAGGGCATGGAAAAAGGGAATATTGTGATTATATTGTTATTAGTACAAACACAATTGTTATTATAACAGCTAGTATGAACTTTGAAAGAGTAATCGTTATACTATCGTACGTTTGTACTTATAACCAGTATTTTAATATTTAAGTTATTTTTTTAGTTGCTACTTGTTTTACTTATGCCAGCTGTTGTCGTAGTTAAAGAATTTGATTAAAATTTGATTTCTAGGGGAATTTGCCATTCTTTTGTAGTTGAAATAGTTAAGCGATTTTTGAGGTTTTCAATTAATGTACAAACTCCAATGTAATATTAAAAATTAAATATAATTTTAAACAAAAGTGATTTATGTATTTGCCCAGAAGTTCGAAGGGACAGTCCCGATCTAGCTATTACCACCCGACTTCCCAGATACTAGCTACTTTAGAATATGCTTGTCCAAGGAGGAAAATTGTCTTTCCATAGATTACAAAGAGACTGTTAGAAAACTAGTCCAATGGTGTCAATATATAGCAATGAACTTTTTCGCTTATGTTTTTGTTAAGTGTACACTCTCTGGATTATTTGGGAACAGTAAGATGACGACTGCCTCCGCTCTCACTAACAACGGGGTATAATCGTGACAATGAAAGTATTCCAGAGTATCACTGTCATCTTCGCACGCCCTACATTCGTCTAGATTCTTTTGTGTTCTAGTGTTTATTTATATACCGTAACTAGAACAGAACTAGGACAGAACTAGAACAGAACTGGAACAGAACTAGAACAGAAGTAGAACAGAACTAGAACAGAACTAGAACAGAACTAGAACAGAACTAGAACAGAACTAGAACAGAACTAGAACAGAACTAGAACAGAACTAGAACAGAACTAGAACAGAAGTAGAACAGAAGTAGAACAGAACTGGAACAGAACTGAACAGAACTAGAACAGAACTAGAACAGAACTAGAACAGAAGTAGAACAGAACTAGAACAGAACTAGAACAGAACTAGAACAGAAGTAGAACAGAACTAGAACAGAACTAGAACAGAACTAGAACAGAAACTAGAACAGAACTAGAACAGAACTAGAACGAACTAGAACAGAACTAGAACAGAACTAGAACAGAAGTAGAACAGAACTGGAACAGAACTAGAACAGAACTAGAACAGAACTAGAACAGAACTAGAACAGAACTAGAACAGAACTAGAACAGAACTAGAACAGAACTAGAACAGAACTAGAACAGAACTAGAACAGAACTAGAACAGAACTAGAACAGAACTAGAACAGAACTAGAACAGAACTAGAACAGAAGTAGAACAGAAGTAGAACAGAACTGAACAGAACTGGAACAGAACTAGAACAGAACTAGAACAGAACTAGAACAGAAGTAGAACAGAACTAGAACAGAACTAGAACAGAACTAGAACAGAACTAGAACAGAACTAGAACAGAACTAGAACAGAACTAGACAGAACTAGAACAGAACTAGAACAGAACTAGAACAGAACTAGAACAGAACTAGAACAGAACTAGAACAGAACTAGAACAGAACTAGAACAGAACTAGAACAGAACTAGAACAGAACTAGAACAGAACTAGAACAGAACTAGAACAGAACTAGAACAGAACTAGAACAGAACTAGAACAGAACTAGAACAGAACTAGAACAGAACTAGAACAGAACTAGAAATAGAACTAGAACAGAACTAGAACAAACTAGAACAGAACTAGAACAGAACTAGAACAGAACTAGAACAGAACTAGAACAGAAGTAGAACAGAACGGAACAGAACTAGAACAGAACTAGAACAGAACTAGAACAGAACTAGAACAGAACTAGAACAGAACTAGAACAGAACTAGAACAGAACTAGAAACAGAACTAGAACAGAACTAGAACAGAACTAGAACAGAACTAGAACAGAACTAGAACAGAACTAGAACAGAACTAGAACAGAACTAGAACAGAACTAGAACAGAACTAGAACAGAACTAGAACAGAACTAGAACAGAACTAGAACAGAACTAGAACAGAACTAGAACAGAACTAGAACAGAACTAGAACAGAACTAGAACAGAATAGAACAGAACTAGAACAGAACTGGAACAGAACGAACAGAACTAGAACAGAACTAGAACAGAACTAGAACAGAACTAGAACAGAACTAGAACAGAAAAACTAGAACAGAACTAGAACAGAACTAGAACAGAACTAGAACAGAACTAGAACAGAACTAGAACAAACTAGAACAGAACTAGAACAGAACTAGAACAGAACTAGAACAGAACTAGAACAGAACTAGAACAGAACTAGAACAGAACTAGAACAGAACTAGAACAGAACTAGAACAGAACTAGAACAGAACTAGAACAGAACTAGAAACAGAACTAGAACAGAACTAGAACAGAACTAGAACAGAACTAGAACAGAACTAGAACAGAACTAGAACAGAACTAGAACAGAACTAGAAAGAACTAGAACAGAACTAAACAGAACTAGAACAGAACTAGAACAGAACTAGAACAGAACTAGAACAGAAGAACAGAACTAGAACAGAACGAACAGAACTAGAACAGAACTAGAACAGAACTAGAACAGAACTAGAACAGAACTAGAACAGAACTAGAACAGAACTAGAACAGAACTAGAACAGAACTAGAACAGAACTAGAACAGAACTAGAACAGAACTAGAACAGAACTAGAACAGAACTAGAACAGAACTAAACAGAACTAGAACAGAACTAGAACAGAACTAGAACAGAACTAGAACAGAACTAGAACAGAACTAGAACAGAACTAGAACAGAACTAGAACAGAACTAGAACAGAACTAGAACAGAACTAGAACAGAACTAGAACAGAACTAGAACAGAACTAGAAACAGAACTAGAACAGAACTAGAACAGAACTAGAACAGAACTAGAACAGAACTAGAACAGAACTAGAACAGAACTAGAACAGAACTAGAACAGAACTAGAACAGAACTAGAACAGAACTAGAACAGAACTAGAACAGAACTAGAACAGAACTAGAACAGAACTAGAAACAGAACTAGAACAGAACTAGAACAGAACTAGAACAGAACTAGAACAGAACTAGAACAAACTAGAACAGAACTAGAACTAGAACAGAACTAGAACAGAACTAGAACAGAACTAGAACAGAACTAGAACAGAACTAGAACAGAACTAGAACAGAACTAGAACAGAACTAGAACAGAACTAGAAAGAACTAGAACAGAACTAGAACAGAACTAGAACAGAACTAGAACAGAACTAGAACAGAACTAGAACAGAACTAGAACAGAACTAGAACAGAACTAGAACAGAACTAGAACAGAACTAGAACAGAACTAGAACAGAACTAGAAACAGAACAGAATAGAACAGAACTAGAACAGAACTAGAACAGAACTAGAACAGAACTAGAACAGAACTAGAACAGAACTAGAACAGAACTAGAACAGAACTAGAACAGAACTAGAACAGAACTAGAACAGAACTAGAAGAACAGAACTAGAACAGAACTAGAACAGAACTAGAACAGAACTAGAAAAGAACTAGAAACAGAACTAGAACAGAACTAGAACAGAACTAGAACAGAACTAGAACAGAACTAGAACAGAACTAGAACAGAACTAGAACAGAACTAGAACAGAACTAGAACAGAACTAGAACAGAACTAGAACAGAACTAGAACAGAACTAGAACAGAACTAGAACAGAACCAGAACTAGAAAAGAACTAGAACTACAAAAATCCCAAAAAAAATGATTGTCCAAGTCTGACTATAAGGTTCTTTTAATTTGCTCTTAAAAATGGTATCTGCCATTCTTAATTAAAAAATTTATGATATTTTTCAACTACTTTGATCTTTTGAAAAGTTGCTATGCTGTACAAAACGGATTGAAATTGAAACAAAACGAAATGAGAAATAACAACAAAAGTGAATTTATTCAACACTGGTTATTGGTTGTCTTATTAAGTAATTTATATTGTAGTTATCATTTTAAATATCTTACTCTCTTCTGCTTAACTCTCTATGTCATTGCGGTAAAGATATTCATATTTGTCTTTCATTTGCAAGCAGCAACAGTTTATGACAAGTTCCCATCATCAATATGCAAATATTTAGATATGCTATGACACACACACACAGAATGCTTTAGAAAGTTTAATAATTTTCTTTGCAAAACAGCAAAGTTTTTAAATTAATATTAACATAAATTAATAACGAAAACGTAAAGAAGACAAAACTCACATAATTATGTAAATGTGCTTAAATGGTTTTAATGAAAAAATTTACAAATTCACAAATGTACAAAAACTCCCACGTAATTTAAATGCTAAGAAAAAAATTTAATTATCAACAACGTTTGTACGCGCGTAACCCATAAGTTCTTGTTGTCAACGCTTTTTTAATATTAATCATACGCCATGTGTTACTCGGTGAGTATCCGCATTGGTAGTCTGTTGGTAAAATTAAATATTAATCATACGCACCACTCAACTTCATTACAAATCAGCTTAGTAAGTGAATAAATTAATGGATGAATGAGTGTGTGTTCGAGAGATTGAATGAGTGAGTAAAGTATTTAAACCACAAATAATTATGAAAAGCTTATAATTTGGTATACAGTGAAAAGACAAATTAGGATTAGAATATTTGTAGAGGTCTGTGCAGAAATACTTCTGTTAAAATAAATTCAAATTAATATAGTTAAACAAATTATCAATTCATTTATTCCCATTATGCTTATGATCTGCAAGAAATGACAGATGAGTAGGCATAACCATATGATACTCAATACCGCCTAATTAACGGATTTTTACTAGATCAATTACAACTATATTCAATTGGTGACTTGACTCGACTATAGACTAGACTATAGACTATAGACTAGACTATAGACTAGACTATAGACTAGACTATAGACTAGACTATAGACTAGACTATAGACTAGACTATAGACTAGACTATAGACTAGACTATAGACTAGACTATAGACTAGACTATAGACTAGACTATAGACTAGACTATAGACTAGACTATAGACTAGACTATAGACTAGACTATAGACTAGACTATAGACTAGACTATAGACTAGACTATAGACTAGACTATAGACTAGACTATAGACTAGACTATAGACTAGACTATAGACTAGACTATAGACTAGACTATAGACTAGACTATAGACTAGACTATAGACTAGACTATAGACTAGACTATAGACTAGACTATAGACTAGACTATAGACTAGACTATAGACTAGACTATAGGCTAGACTATAGACTAGACTATAGACTAGACTATAGACTAGACTATAGGCTAGACTATAGACTAGACTATAGGCTAGACTATAGACTAGACTATAGACTAGACTATAGACTAGACTATAGACTAGACTATAGACTAGACTATAGACTAGACTATAGACTAGACTATAGACTAGACTATAGACTAGACTATAGACTAGACTATAGACTAGACTATAGACTAGACTATAGACTAGACTATACTAGACTATAGACTAGACTATAGACTAGACTATAGACTAGACTATAGAATAGACTATAGAATAGACTATAGAATAGACTATAGAATAGACTATAGAATAGACTATAGAATAGACTAGACTAGACTATAGACTAGACTACAGACTAGACTATAGACTAGACTATAGACTAGACTATAGACTAGACTATAGACTAGACTATAGACTAGACTATAGACTAGACTATAGACTAGACTATAGACTAGACTATAGACTAGACTATAGACTAGACTATAGACTAGACTATAGACTAGACTATAGACTAGACTATAGACTAGACTATAGACTAGACTATAGACTAGACTATAGACTAGACTATAGACTAGACTATAGACTAGACTATAGACTAGACTATAGACTAGACTATAGACTAGACTATAGACTAGACTATAGACTAGACTATAGACTAGACTATAGACTAGACTATAGACTAGACTATAGACTAGACTATAGACTAGACTATAGACTAGACTATAGACTAGACTATAGACTAGACTATAGACTAGACTAGACTAGACTATAGACTAGACTATAGACTAGACTATAGACTAGACTATAGACTAGACTATAGACTAGACTATAGACTAGACTATAGACTAGACTATAGACTAGACTATAGACTAGACTATAGACTAGACTATAGACTAGACTATAGACTAGACTATAGACTAGACTATAGACTAGACTATAGACTAGACTATAGACTAGACTATAGACTAGACTATAGACTAGACTATAGACTAGACTATAGACTAGACTATAGACTAGACTATAGACTAGACTATAGACTAGACTATAGACTAGACTATAGACTAGACTAAGACTAGACTATAGACTAGACTATAGACTAGACTATAGACTAGACTATAGACTAGACTATAGACTAGACTATAGACTAGAATAGACTAGACTATAGACTAGACTATAGACTAGACTATAGACTAGACTATAGACTAGACTATAGACTAGACTATAGACTAGACTATAGACTAGACTATAGACTAGACTATAGACTAGACTATAGACTAGACTATAGACTAGACTATAGACTAGACTAGACTATAGACTAGACTATAGACTAGACTATAGACTAGACTATAGACTAGACTATAGACTAGACTATAGACTAGACTATAGACTAGACTATAGACTAGACTATAGACTAGACTATAGACTAGACTATAGACTAGACTATAGACTAGACTATAGACTAGACTATAGACTAGACTATAGACTAGACTATAGACTAGACTATAGACTAGACTATAGACTAGACTATAGACTAGACTATAGACTAGACTATAGACTAGACTATAGACTAGACTATAGACTAGACTATAGACTAGACTATAGACTCGACTGTAGACTAGACTATAGACTAGACTAGACTATAGACTAGACTATAGACTATAGACTAGACTAGACTATAGACTAGACTATAGACTAGACTAGACTAGACTAGACTAGACTAGACTAGACTAGACTAGACTAGACTAGACTAGACTAGACTAGACTAGACTAGACTAGACTAGACTAGACTAGACTATAGACCAGACTAGACTATAGACTAGACTAGACTATAGACTAGACTAGACTATAGACTAGACTATAGACTAGACTATAGACTAGACTAGACTATAGACTAGACTAGACTATAGACTAGACTAGACTATAGACTAGACTAGACTAGAGACTAGACTATAGACTAGACTATAGACTAGACTATAGACTAGACTATAGACTAGACTATAGACTAGACTATAGACTAGACTATAGACTAGACTATAGACTAGACATAGACTAGACTATAGACTAGACTATAGACTAGACTTCAGACTAGACTATAGACTAGACTTTAGACTAGACTATAGACTAGACCATAGACTAGACTATAGACTAGACTATAGACTAGACTATAGACTAGACTATAGACTAGACTATAGACTAGACTATAGACTAGACTATAGACTAGACTATAGACTAGACTATAGACTAGACTATAGACTAGACTATAGACTAGACTATAGACTAGACTATAGACTAGACTATAGACTAGACTATAGACTAGACTATAGACTAGACTATAGACTAGACTATAGACTAGACTATAGACTAGACTATAGACTAGACTATAGACTGGACTATAGACTATACTATAGACTAGACTATAGACTAGACTATAGACTAGACTATAGACTATAGACTAGACTATAGACTAGACTAGACTATAGACTAGACTATAGACTAGACTAGACTATAGACTATACTATAGACTAGACTATAGACTATACTATAGACTAGACTATAGACTAGACTATAGACTAGACTATAGACTAGACTATAGACTAGACTATAGACTAGACTATAGACTAGACTATAGACTGGACTATAGACTATACTATAGACTAGACTATAGACTAGACTATAGACTAGACTATAGACTAGACTATAGACTAGACTATAGACTATACTATAGACTAGACTATAGACTAGACTATAGACTAGACTATAGACTAGACTATAGACTAGACTATAGACTAGACTATAGACGCATTACAAACAATAGCTTATTACCAGTATAAACTATAAAAAATAATTTCCATATAACCTTCAGTTCAGCTAAAAATAACCCCCGCATTTTGTAAGGAAATTAAATTATCTTTCTTAAGCCTACAATTTTGTTAAATCCTCTCAACACTAGATATTGTCTTTTTACTTTAAATCATGATTTAAATCATATATCCTTGATTAAGAAACAAAAAAGCAATAAATAAAGATAAAAAACCCACATTTCTTTTAGTTAATTCTTCAAAATACAGCTTTTGAAATTTTGCTAATGTTGTTTAGGAAAAAATCAATTTAAATAAAAATATATAATATCCTTTGAAAGCTTATTGTTGTATGTATTAACTACGTGAGTGTTTGCATATGTGTGTCAGTTTGTTTATCTGTATCAGAGTATATTAAAATGTTTATCTGTTTTTGTAAGTTCATTATCCTTTTTATGTATGTAATACAATATGGTTCTCTTGGTAAGCAGGAAAAACATACATGCACTCACATACCTACGCAACATCACTCGCCTGTTAGTATGCAATAACAAAATATAAAGTTTTGTTTGTTAGTGTATAAACATGTTTTTAAGTTGTTGTAAAAAAATCCTTAATAACACATCTCTCACAACAAAATAACACACTTGCACACAGACAGTCTAATACTAACACATTATTATACATACTTTTAGAAGTGTATAGAAATGGTCCTTATATAAAGTATCCTTTTTCCAATTCTTCGTACAGAATGTTTAAGCATTTTAATTTGATGCATCGTCATCATCTTTACTAGAATTTTATATATTCTTGTAAAAATCATCACAATCACACATGTAATTTGTTGTTTATTTTAATTGCATGTGTGTGTGAAAGTATGTATGAGTGTAATTGATTCTTTAATTGACTTTCATGCCAAAGAAATTAATGATGAAAATAAAACGCAAATGCCATTAATAATGTGTATCAAAATGACCGGTGTAATTAACAATGAAATTGTTGTGTTTTAAGGAAACACAAAACCAAATATAAATGAAATTATATTGTTAAATTAATTGAACTAAAACTGAACTAGAACTGAAATAGAACAGAACTAGAACTGAACTAGAACTGAACTAGAACCGAACTAGAACTGAACTAGAACTGAACTAGAACTGAACTAGAACTGAACTAGAACTGAACTAGAACTGAACTAGAACTGAACTAGAACTGAACTAGAACTGAACTAGAACTGAACTAGAACTGAACTAGAACTGAACTAGAACTGAACTAGAACTGAACTAGAACTGAACTAGAACTGAACTAGAACTGAACTAGAACTGAACTAGAACTGAACTAGAACTGAACTAGAACTGAACTAGAACTGAACTAGAACTGAACTAGAACTGAACTAGAACTGAACTAGAACTGAACTAGAACTGAACTAGAACTGAACTAGAACTGAACTAGAACTGAACTAGAACTGAACTAGAAACTGAACTAGAACTGAACTAGAACTGAACTAGAACTGAACTAGAACTGAACTAGAACTGAACTAGAACTGAACTAGAACTGAACTAGAACTGAACTAGAACTGAACTAAATCAGTTTAGTAAACATTAATTTAAATTTTCCTCATAACATCAACATTTTCCACCAAGTTTTAATGTTCAATTTGGGATTATCAAACAAAATATTTTACGGAAATTAAAAAAGAAAAATGGAACAAAGCACCTCAAATGAACTCACAAAGGGAAATAAATAAAATCAATTACATACATACATACTTATTACATTTTGTGTTACTTATACGCTCTTGTGGTTGCACAAAATATTTATATACAAATGTTTGTATTGAAAAAATTTAAATAAATGGCATATATTCAAGACTAAGATTAATATGACAAATTAAAACACATTATTATACACTTTCAATACGTAATAGAAAGCGGAATTTATTAAATTTTAAAAGATTTTCCAATTCAATCATTTATTTTATTCATTAAATAAAAATAAAGAAAAGTATGTTTAATACATTTGTTTTATAAGATTTATAACAGTAAATCTTTTATTTAACACTCAGTTTAATTTAATATAAAAAGAAATATTCATTATTTTTATGATCACATTATATTCACATTTGTATTTTATATATTAAAAGCAAAAAAAAAGCAATAACTGAAATGCCTTTTTCATGGTTATTGAAAACTTTAAAAATACAATAAAATGATAAAATGTCATCATTTACTTATACACATACATATTTTCCATTTATTTCTGCAATAATGTTCTAACGCACAATTTCCTCTGTCTATTAGATAAGTCCTTCTTTAAAATGTTTAAAACGTCAGTTTTTGGTTACATTCGAAAGTATTTCATTAAAATTTAGTTTAAAAATCAATAGTTAAAAAATAATTCTGGCTATTTTTTAGAGTTATGACACTTGAGAAAAGTTTGCTACATGTATGAAAAGAAAAATAGGGTACATCACTTTAGTGGGGTGGGTATATTGGGTTTGTGCTGATGTTGTAACGCACAATAATATTGTTCCTATAGCCTCCTTAAAGAATACCAATCTTCTCAAAATCATTTTCTAAATCGGTTTAGCCCTTTAAACCTTGTAATTAAACTACAGGCCGTAATTTTCAAGCTAATTTGATGAAATGTAGTGTTTTTGGTTAATATCGGTTCATTATTCTACCTAGTCCTCATACAACAGTACCTTTGATGTAATGGTCGGATCTCCAAAAATTTTTTAAATATTTGCCATTAGTTAGTTAGTTAGTTAGTAATTAGTTAGTTAGTTAGTTAGTTAGTTAGTTAGTTAGTAGTTAGTTAGTTAGTTAGTAGTTAGTTAGTTAGTTAGTTAGTTAGTTAGTTAGTTAGTTAGTTAGTTAGTAGTTAGTTAGTTAGTTAGTAGTTAGTTAGTTAGTTAGTTAGTAGTTAGTTAGTTAAGTTAGTTAGTTAGTAGTTAGTTAGTTATTATTTAGTAGTAGTTAGTTAGTTAGTTAGTTAGTTAGTTAGTTAGTAGTTAGTTAGTTAGTTAGTTAGTTAGTTAGTTAGTTAGTTAGTTAGTTAGTTAGTTAGTAGTTAGTTAGTAGTTAGTATTTAGTTAGTTAGTTAGTTAGTTAGTTAGTTAGTTAGTAGTAGTTAGTTAGGTAGTTAGTTAGTTAGTTAGTTAGTTGTTAGTTAGTTAGTTAGTAGTAGTTAGTTAGTTAGTTAGTTAGTTAGTTAGTTAGTTAGTAGTTAGTTAGTTAGTTAGTTAGTTAGTTAGTTAGTTAGTTAGTTAGTAGTTAGTTAGTTAGTTAGTTAGTTAGTTAGTTAGTTAGTTAGTAGTTAGTTAGTTAGTAGTTAGTTAGTTAGTTAGTTAGTTAGTTAGTTAGTTAGTTAGTTAGTTAGTTAGTTAGTAGTTAGTTAGTAGTAGTAGTTAGTTAGTTAGTTAGTTAGTTAGTTAGTTAGTTAGTGTTAGTTAGTTAGTTAGTTAGTTAGTGAGTTAGTAGTTAGTTAGTTAGTTAGTTAGTTAGTTAGTTAGTTAGTTAGTTAGTTAGTTAGTTAGTTAGTAGTTAGTTAGTTAGTTAGTTAGTTAGTTAGTTAGTTAGTTAGTTAGTAGTTAGTTAGTTAGTTAGTAGTTAGTTAGTTAGTTAGTTAGTTAGTTAGTTAGTTAGTTAGTTTAGTTAGTTAGTTAGTTAGTTAGTTAGAGTTAGTTAGTTAGTTAGTAGTTAGTTAGTTAGTTAGTTAGTTAGTTAGTTAGTTAGTTAGTTAGTTAGTAGTAGTTAGTTAGTTAGTAGTTAGTTAGTTAGTAGTAGTTAGTTAGTTAGTAGTTAGTTAGTTAGTTAGTTAGTTAGTTAGTTAGTTAGTTAGTTAGTTAGTTAGTTAGTTAGTTAGTTAGTTAGTTAGTTAGTAGTTAGTTAGTAGTAGTAGTTAGTTAGTAGTTAGTAGTTAGTTAGTTAGTTGTTAGTTAGTAGTTAGTTAGTTAGTTAGTAGTTAGTTAGTTAGTTAGTTAGTTAGTTAGTTAGTTAGTTAGTTAGTTAGTTAGTTAGTTAGTTAGTTAGGTAGTTAGTTAGTTAGTTAGTTAGTTAGTTAGTTAGTTAGTTAGTTAGTTAGTTAGTTAGTTAGTTAGTTAGTTAGTTAGTTAGTTAGTTAGTTAGTAGTTAGTTAGTTAGTTAGTTCTCCATTCCAAATTTTGCTAACTTAGCGGACATGGCCGTCAGTTCAAAAAACAAATACAGTTTCATAACAGTCATTAAAACTTGTTGAATACAAAAACAAAATTAATAAGTAGAAAAAAAATTATAAAAATGACTTAACAAAATAATAAAAAATTATTTAATTTTACAAAAGATATTTAAGATATCAACATATTTTTAACACACTTTCAAAAAACAAAAATTAATAGGCGAACTAATAAATAAATGAATTCCTTATGATGCTGTTTATGAGGTTAATGACGATTTTATTATAACATTAAAAAAAGAGCTACAAAAGAAAAATTATAAAAGAATTAATAACAATAAAAATAAAAATAATAAAAAGATACTTAATGTCAAAATCAATACTTAATAAAAAATACATTTGAATTAAAAAATATATAAGAAACAACTACAACACCAACATTTATTGTCTTTAAATTTAAAACGTTTTTAATGATACACACATACGTCTCGCTTTAATTTGCCACATGTGTTTTGTAACCATTTGGTTTTATGCACAAGTATCTATATAAATGGCCATCCCTTGGGTTTCCATGAGCTCACACGCACACTTTCCGGCTAATGGATGAGGTTCGTTACTATTCTATCATCCGCAACAACAAATAATATAAGGTTTTTGGTAATTTATTAAAACTACAAATTTAGTTTCATTGGAAAAAAGTTCATTGAATTTTTAGTTTTTTTTCTTTTTGTCCTAAATATTTGTACCTTCATTAGGCTTACATTTAGGCAAAAAGGATCAAGGAATTTATTTTGAATATATTGTTATTTTTTTGAGTTCAAGGGTCTCTAAAAGTATTTATGTATAAATTTTTTCCTATTTTTTGACAGGGTTGGAGGCATTTAGGGTTTTATTGTGGAATCAGGAAAACATTTGTTAAGTTAAAGAACATATTTTATTAACAATAGCGATACTGGTCTTCTGAATTTCAATGATTTCCATAGAAATTCATAAAGCAAAGATAAATCAATTATGAAATTTATAATATACATATATTAGGAAGTACCCAAAAACGTTATTTATGTTAAAACGGAATATGAATAAACCCAAGTACTGGGGTTTAGTTAGGGAGCTATAGTCTAGTCTATAGTCTATAGTCATAGTCTAGTCTATAGTCTAGTCTATATCTAGTCTATAGTCTAGTCTATCGTCTAGTCTATAGTCTAGTCTATAGTCTAGTCTATAGCTAGTCATAGTCTAGTCTATAGTCTAGTCTATAGTCTAGTCTATAGTCTAGTCTATAGTCTAGTCTATAGTCTAGTCTATAGTCTAGTCTATAGTCTAGTCTATAGTCTAGTCTATAGTCTAGTCTATAGTCTAGTCTATAGTCTAGTCTATAGTCTAGTCTATAGTCTAGTCTATAGTCTAGTCTATAGTCTAGTCTATAGTCTAGTCTATAGTCTAGTCTATAGTCTAGTCTATAGTCTAGTCTATAGTCTAGTCTATAGTCTAGTCTATAGTCTAGTCTATAGTCTAGTCTATAGTCTAGTCTATAGTCTAGTCTATAGTCTAGTCTATAGTCTAGTCTATAGTCTAGTCTATAGTCTAGTCTATAGTCTAGTCTATAGTCTAGTCTATAGTCTAGTCTATAGTCTAGTCTATAGTCTAGTCTATAGTCTAGTCTATAGTCTAGTCTATAGTCTAGTCTATAGTCTAGTTATAGTCTAGTCTATAGTCTAGTCTATAGTCTAGTCTATAGTCTAGTCTATAGTCTAGTCTATAGTCTAGTCTATAGTCTAGTCTATAGTCTAGTCTATAGTGTAGTCTATAGTGTAGTCTATAGTCTAGTCTATAGTCTAGTCTATAGTCTAGTCTATAGTCTAGTCTATAGTCTAGTCTATAGTCTAGTCTATAGTCTAGTCTATAGTCTAGTCTATAGTCTAGTCTATAGTCTAGTCTTAGTCTAGTCTATAGTCTAGTCTATAGTCTAGTCTATAGTCTAGTCTATAGTCTAGTCTATAGTCTAGTCTATAGTCTAGTCTATAGTCTAGTCTATAGTCTAGTCTATAGTCTAGTCTATAGTCTAGTCTATAGTCTAGTCTATAGTCTAGTCTATAGTCTAGTCTATAGTCTAGTCTATAGTCTAGTCTATAGTCTAGTCTATAGTCTAGTCTATAGTCTAGTCTATAGTCTAGTCTATAGTCTAGTCTATAGTCTAGTCTATAGTCTAGTCTATAGTCTAGTCTATAGTCTAGTCTATAGTCTAGTCTATAGTCTAGTCTATAGTCTAGTCTATAGTCTAGTCTATAGTCTAGTCTATAGTCTAGTCTATAGTCTAGTCTATAGTCTAGTCTATAGTCTAGTCTATAGTCTAGTCTATAGTCTAGTCTATATCTAGTCTATAGTCTAGTCTATAGTCTAGTCTATAGTCTAGTCTATAGTTAGTCTATAGTCTAGTCTATAGTCTAGTCTATAGTCTAGTCTATAGTCTAGTCTATAGTCTAGTCTATAGTCTAGTCTATAGTCTAGTCTATAGTCTAGTCTATAGTCTAGTCTATAGTCTAGTCTATAGTAGTCTATAGTCTAGTCTATAGTCTAGTCTATAGTCTAGTCTATAGTCTAGTCTATAGTCTAGTCTATAGTCTAGTCTATAGTCTAGTCTATAGTAGTCTATAGTCTAGTCTATAGTCTAGTCTATAGTCTAGTCTATAGTCTAGTCTATAGTCTAGTCTATAGTCTAGTCTATAGTCTAGTCTATAGTCTAGTCTATAGTCTATAGTCTAGTCTATAGTCTAGTCTATAGTCTAGTCTATAGTCTAGTCTATAGTCTAGTCTATAGTCTAGTCTATAGTCTAGTCTATAGTCTAGTCTATAGTCTAGTCTATAGTCTAGTCTATAGTCTAGTCTATAGTCTAGTCTATAGTCTAGTCTATAGTCTAGTCTATAGTCTAGTCTATAGTCTAGTCTATAGTCTAGTCTATAGTCTAGTCTATAGTAGTCTATAGTCTGGTCTATAGTCTAGTCTATAGTCTAGTCTATAGTCTAGTCTATAGTCTAGTCTATAGTCTGGTCTATAGTCTGGTTATAGACTAAATATTTGCACCAAGAATTATGGATACAGTAACTAAACAGCAAAACAACAATACATAACTACTTTGCTTTATTTGTTTCATTCCTTAGGTTATTTACATCGTCCTATACATTAGTTTATTCCAAAATACAAGGGTTTCTTTGTAATTTCCTGAAATTCAGTTTTTTCATTTCCGTGAAATAAACAAAGAAAATAGTTTCGATATGTTATTTCTTATATCTTAAGTATAATATTTAATGATCGAAATTGTGAAAGTTAAATGTCTTGTTATTTTATAAGACAACTTTTTCCGCCTACAAACCCTAAACTAAATGCTCCAAGTGAAATGTTAAAATATTGATCCTTATAAATGCACACACACACACACACACAAACATACAAAAACATATATGTGTGTACAAGTGAAGTACAATAAATAAAAGAAAAAAGTCAAGAACAAAAGAAAAACAGGCTAAAACATGTTGATGTTTTTGTTTATACTTAGGCTGACCTACTTATTGATTTTACTACACCGCTATATTAGAGACTAAAGTATTGTGAGTTTTTACTGATATTGGTAACATTCCAAAAGTTTATTTAAACTTATTGGCCCACATATAGTAGGAGCAAACCCATCTGTAACACTGATGAATGAATCAATCTCACAAATATCTACCGGGAAGAAGTCTGTTAAAACTCTGTACGAGTACCTGAGTTTCATTACTGAGAATATCAGAGTGTTCCGGCACATTTCAGGTTAGAATTTTGCGCCATCTCTTGACATTTATGAAACAGTATGGATATTGGTGAAAAGTCTAACCTGGAATTTCAGCTTGCTGGACGCTGTACAGACTGAATTTTACTTTCCATCTAAAAGTCCCCTACTCTATCTTAGACTTGAATCTATCCGTCTAAACAAAGAGTGTGTTATGTTCGATAAATAGCGTGAAAATTGTCATCACTTAAGTGTCCCCTTTGTAAGGGAGAGAGCAGACAGTTGTCCCTTTTCTATCACCAAGTAATCTAGAAAGTAGATACTTGAAAACACCTAAAGCAAACAGGTTCATTGAAATGCATTGATTCCTTTGGGCTAGCATTCTGACTATCTATTTGTAATCTATATAATGGCGATTGATTTCCTACCACATCTATTGGACTTAGTTTTCCTTAATAGCCCTCCTTTAGGATATCTCTTTCGTTCAGACTTACTTGACCGACTGTATTTTCTTATTTATTTTGTTGATGTAGGTGGTTCCTTTTATAACAGAGCTAAAAAACGAGCAAACAAAGTAGAAATGTATGTAAAAATTGATTTAAGTGCTTTGTTCCTTTAACTTTAACAAATAAACACACAGAATAAATCTGTTATTAAGGACACAAACATTTTACTTTCTCTTTTTGTTTCTTGGCAACATTTAAGTTTTTTTATTTAATTTATTTGAAGGTGCTGATACTTTCTGTTAAACGTAACATTTTTCTAGCCTGCTATTTCATACTGTCAGGGCTTGATAAGGGTCAATTCCCTAATGAAAAGAGTTGTAGAAAGACTAAAAGTTAATTTATTGTTACGATTTATTTGTTTATTTTCGAATGAAAAACAAGAAAGTTTACACGAGATATTAAATATTTTATTTAAGTTGAAGGCCCAAGAAGACACAAATCTGAGGTGTTTGAGTTTATTCTCTGGAGAGTGATTTGTTATTTTTGTTAATACATTAAACTTATCAAGGATGGTCTTTCGGATAGCATTTTATTACTTTGGAATTAATTGTTATTAAATAAGTTTTTAGTTAATAAATTATTTAATAATATGTTGCTTGTTTTTGTTTCGTTATAGCGCATCGCAGATCAAATGCATTTCTGGATGTACCCACCGTGAATATGCATCATCTGAGAGTGAGCGATGATGAGGATTTAGATCGTTTAAGAACATTTAGTGCTTCAAAAGGGGGTAAGTCAAGAAAACAGACATAATGAATAAATAATCTCATTATTTCATTTCTATTAATAAGTTCAACACTTTACATTTTTGTTACAACATTTCCCTTTCCTTTGCACCATAGTTTCTATAACTATTTTGAAAATATCTTCTTAAGAAAAAACATTTCAAATCAAATATTTGCTCTAAATTTAGACAATATTTGAATTAATAATTGATTCAATTCATATTTAAGCAATGAAACGTGAACTCATACGAGCATACCGACATGCTTAAGTGGCCATACTTAATCAAAGCCCTTCTCCACCCCCAGTTCATATCAGTTAAACTTAAGGAAAATAAGAAACTGAATTATTTGATTTTCATAAAAGTTACTTTTCAAATTTATTCAAGTATTAAATAAGAAAAGACATCATTTCATATATGTATGTATGTGTAGGGGGTATATGTTTAAGTATTCGAAACACTTTTGATTTAGTTCTTCTTCATATATGAAAGGAAATTTTAGTATATTATTAGGGTGGCTCTTTAAAATCTGAACAACTTTTCTAATGAAAAGTTCTTTAGAATCAAAAAGTTCTTCGGAGTCTGAAAAACATTTGTTTTAAAAAGCTTTAGAAATCTAAAAAACTTTTTATGGGAAAATCTTATGAATATAAATAACTCTTTCACGATAATGTTCTTCAGAATCTGAACAACCTTTCTATTGCAAAACCTTCAGAATAAAAACTTTTCCCGTGAAAAAGGTCTTCAAAATCTGAAAAACTTTTCTATAAAAAAAGTTCTTCAGGATATGAACAACTTTTCAATTGAAAAGTTCTCCAGAACTTGAACAAATTTTCTATTGAAAATGTCCTCTATTTCTATGAAAAAGTTCTTCAAAATCTCAACAACTTTTCTATGAAAAAGTTCTTCAGAGTCTGAAAAACTTTTCTATGAAAAATTTCGTCAGAATCTAAACAAATTTTCTATAAAAAAATTCTTCAGAATCTGAACAACTTTTCTATGAAAAAGGTCTTCAGAATCTGAACAACTTTTCTATGAAAAAGTTCTTTAGAATCTGAACATCGTTTCTACGAAAAAGTTCTTTAGAATTTGAACAACTTTTCTATGAAAAAGTTCTTAAGAATCTGAACAATTTTTGTATAAAAAAGTTCTTCAGAATCTGAACAACTTTTCTATGAAAAAGTTCTTCAAAATCTCAACAACTTTTCTATGAAAAAGTTCTTCAGAATCAGAATAACTTTTCTATGAAAAATTTCTTCAGAATCTGAACAACTTTTCTATAAAAAATTTCTTCAGAATCTGAACATCGTTTCAACGAAAAAGTTCTTCAGAATCTGAACAAATTTTCTATGAAAAAGTTCTTCAGAATCTGAACAAATTTTCTATGAAAAAGTTCTTCAGAATCTGATCAACTTTTCTACGAAAAATTTCTTCAGAATCTGAACAATTTTTCTATGAAAAAGTTCTTCAGAATCTGAACAATTTTTCTATGAAAAAGTTCTTCAGAATCTGAACAATTTTTCTATGAAAAAGTTCTTCAGAATCTGAACAACTTTTCTATGAAAAGTTCTTCAGAATCTGAACAACTTTTCTATGAAAAAGTTCTTCAGAATCTGAACAACTTTTCTATGAAAAAGTTCTTCAGAATCTGAACAACTTTTCTATGAAAAAATTCTTCAGAATCTGAACAACTTTTCTATGAAAAAATTCTTCAGAATCAGAACAACTTTTCTATGAAAAAGTTCTTCAGAATCTGAACAACTTTTCTATGAAAAAGTTCTTCAGAATCTGAACAACTTTTCTATGAAAAAGTTCTTCAGAATCTGAACAACTTTTCTATGAAAAAGTTCTTCAGAATCTGAACAACTTTTCTATGAGAAAGTTCTTCAGAATCTGAACAACTTGAAATAGTTCATTAGAATCTGAACAGCTGTTCTGTTGGAACTTTTATATTCAGAGTTCAACTTTGAACTACCCTAATGCTGATATCATTATACACTTTAGGATTCAGTTCATCCTCATGTACATCCGCCCAGATGCCTTAAATGATAAATTTAAATTTTTATTTGATACAAAAATAGAAGAAAACGTCATGAGTACAATGATGTCATCATCCGTACTTGTGCCACCTTAAGCTACCACTTTCTGATTTTGTGTGTGAGTGTGTTGTTCTGAGTATTTTGTGTGCCACTTCAAAAGCAACATGTTCAGACATCAAATGTATACATTTAAATTTTTATTGTCTATTGAAATTTGCATAAGCTGGGTGGTACTCGGATGGATAGGGTATATTTGGTAGATGTAAAATAATGTTAAATATTGATTGAAATAAAATTAATTTTGAAAAGTAAAGTGTTAGGATTTAATAAAAGGAGTTTGCAAAAAATAACTTGATCATATGAAGGAGTTTTTCACCATCTATACATTTAGGAATATAATCAAACAAATATATCTTGCGATCAGCCGATGATGTTCAAGTCGCTCTGTAAGAGCCTCATAAAACTGTGAAAATCTCCAAAAAATATATATTTTTTTCTACTTGGGTCTGTAGTATATATTTCATTCAAGTTTATTATTCTTTATAACATCACCCCTATTGCCCTATTTATTTTCTTTAATACATTTATTTATTTTTATATTTCTAACCAAATAAAAAAATGCAAACAAACGTTTGTTAAAAATTTCAACAATTAAACTGTGCTAAAAGTCAAAGTAATATATTTTTTATTTTTATTTATTTTCATTTTGTTTTTAAAATTGATTAATTATTTTCTAATTTATATTTTTTCCTGCTCAAGAATGTAAACAAATTTAATGAAAAACATTTTTGGGAACATGTTTAACATTTTAAACGCTACAATAAACAAATTTCCTTTTGAAATTATTAAAGCAGCGGGAAAATAAGCAAAAAATAAAGAAATTAAAAGATTTAAACAAATAATTTCCATTTTTTATTTGTATGAATTTTTACTTGAATTTGTTATTTTTTTATTATGTTTTTGTTATAAAAGAAAAGCCAACATAAAATTAAAGAAATAAAATCACAGTTCCAAGGTCTTTTAGTTTAAACAATAATAAATGAAGAGTTTAAATCTCAAAGGTTTTTGTGACTTGTAAATTTTAGGGGAAATAGTAAATTTTGTGTATCAAAATATGTAACGCATTCAGAATAATAACTATATAGCGTATAAACTAGACGTTACTGTAGTCTATAAACAAGACTATTAGACTTTATTCCAGTCTAAAGATTAGACTTTACTCTAGTCTATAGATCAAACTTTACCACAGTCTATAGACTAGACTTTACTGTAGTCTTTAGACTAGTATTTACTGTATTCTATAGACTAGACTTTACTGTAGCCTATAAACTAGATTTTACTGTAGTCTAAAAACTGGACTTTACTGTATTCTACAAACTAGACTTTACTGTAGTCTAATACACTGGAAATTACCGTAATCTTTAGTCCAGACTTTACTGTAGTCTATTGATTAGACTTTACTGTAATATAAAAACTAGACTTTACTCTGATCTATAGACTAGCCTTTGGTCTAGTCCTTAGACTAGCCTTTGATCTAGTCCTAAGACTAGACTTTGCTCTAGTCTGTAGACCAGACTTTGCTCTAGTCTGTAGACTAGACTTTACTCTAGTCTATATACTAGACTTTACTCTAATCTATATACTAGGCTTTACTGTAGTCTATAGACCAGAGTTTACTCTAGTCTATACACAAGACTTTACTATAGTCTATAGACTAGACTTTACTATAGACTATAGACTAGACTTTACTACTTATAGTCTATAGACTAGAATTTACTGTAGGCTATCGACTAGACTTTACTGTAGTCTATAGACTAGACTTTACTGTAGTCTATAGCCTAGACTTTTCTCTAGTCTGTAGACTAGACTTTACTGTAGTCTATAGACTAGAATTTACTGTAGCCTATAGACTAGACTTTACTGTAGTCTATATACTAGACTTGACTATAGTCTATAGGCTAGACTTTACTGTAGTCTATAGACTAGACTTTACTGTTTTCTATATACTAGACTTGACTATAGTCTATGAGCTAGACTTTACTTTAGTCTATAGGCTAGACTTTACTTTAGTCTATAGGCTAGACTCTAGTCTATCGACTAGACTTTACTATAAACTAGTTAGTTAGTTAGTTAGTTAGTTAGTTAGTTAGTAGTTAGTTAGTTAGTTAGTTAGTTAGTAGTTAGTAGTTAGTTAGTTAGTTAGTTAGTTAGTTAGTTAGTAGTTAGTTAGTTAGTAGTTAGTTAGTTAGTTAGTTAGTTAGTTAGTTAGTTAGTTAGTTAGTAGTTAGAGTAGTTAGTTAGTTAGTTAGTAGGTAGTAGTTAGTAGTTAGTTAGTTAGTTAGTTAGTTAGTTAGTTAGTTAGTTAGTTAGTTAGTTAGTTAGTTAGTTAGTTAGTTAGTTAGTTAGTTAGTTAGTTAGTTAGTTAGTTAGTTAGTTAGTTAGTTAGTTAGTTAGTTAGTTAGTTAGTTAGTTAGTTAGTTAGTTAGTTAGTTAGTTAGTTAGTTAGTTAGTTAGTTAGTTAGTTAGTTAGTTAGTTAGTTAGTTAGTTAGTTAGTTAGTTAGTAGTTAGTTAGTTAGTTAGTTAGTTAGTTAGTTAGTTAGTTAGTTAGTTAGTTAGTTAGTTAGTTAGTTAGTTAGTAGTTAGTTAGTTAGTTAGTTAGTTAGTTAGTTAGTTAGTTAGTTAGTTAGTTAGTTAGTTAGTTAGTTAGTTAGTTAGTTAGTTAGTTAGTTAGTTAGTTAGTTAGTTAGTTAGTTAGTTAGTTAGTTAGTTAGTTAGTTAGTTAGTTAGTTAGTTAGTTAGTTAGTTAGTTAGTTAGTTAGTTAGTTAGTTAGTTAGTAGTTAGTTAGTTAGTTAGTAGTTAGTTAGTTAGTTAGTTAGTTAGTTAGTTAGTTAGTTAGTTAGTTAGTTAGTTAGTTAGTTAGTTAGTTAGTAGTTAGTTAGTTAGTTAGTTAGTTAGTTAGTTAGTTAGTTAGTTAGTTAGTTAGTTAGTTAGTTAGTTAGTTAGTTAGTTAGTAGTTAGTTAGTTAGTTAGTTAGTTAGTTAGTTAGTTAGTTAGTTAGTTAGTTAGTTAGTTAGTTAGTTAGTTAGTTAGTTAGTTAGTTAGTTAGTTAGTTAGTTAGTTAGTTAGTTAGTTAGTTAGTTAGTTAGTTAGTTAGTTAGTTAGTTAGTTAGTTAGTTAGTTAGTTAGTTAGTTAGTTAGTTAGTTAGTTAGTTAGTTAGTTAGTGGTTAGTTAGTTTTCCGAATCCATTTTAATAATTTTCATATTTTAATATTAAATATTTCTAACACAAACCATAATTTGCAAAACAATGTCATTTAAATGGATTTTAACTAAACTATAATTTCAATTTAATGATACAAACTATTTTGTTACCACATCTAATAGCGTTAAAAATTTGAAAACACGGAAATTCTAGACTTGTTTCCAACTGTTAGTTTGCTACTCCTGTTTTCAATTTAATATAAATTTCAATGGAGTGTGTTTAAGCTGTTTTTGCTAAAGCATGCAATTTTATATAAATTAAGGAACAAAAAAGAAATAATATAAAATTAAAAAAAAACACAACAAATAAAACAGTATAAAATAGTATCAGTAAAAACAGACTTATACCAAACCACTACTGTCTGTAAATTTATTTACACTTGCAAAAAATTTTACACAATTTTTAGCACTTTTCTCTCTATACAACTAGAAAATTACAGTAATAAAATTGTTTTTTTTTTTTTTGCACAATCAATTTACAAATGGAAAGTAGTTGGTTGCAAGAAAATAAAAACTAAGAATTGTTAACATTTATAATAAATTGCAGGCAATCATGCAATTTGTAGTTTATAACGAGAAATTTTAATAAATAAAACGAATAGAAAAGTTTTTGTATTTAACTAAAACTGTAAAAATGTCTGTTGAGGTTTTAAGTTTTAGTTAAGATAAAAATTCAATTTTTCTCTCTCAATAATTTCCATAGAAATTAAACAACAGTGCGTATAATTGATGTGATGAGTTTGAAATGAATTATATATTAAGTATACGTCAGGGTGTTTTAACAAAGAAAATTACTAATTGTAGTAAAATTTGAAATTTATGAAATCAACTTTTAAAATTCTTTTAAAAACCCTCAATGTAATAACAATTTAAACTTCTTCTCTTGCAATAACAAGTGCAATGCAATTTAATTCAGCCAACCATTGACAAAGTGTTATATTTTACTAATTTATTAGTAGCATTTCTATTTCATCATCATCATTTTACTTTATTAACTATAATTACATATTTTTCCAAGCATCTTGTCACTTATAATTCTTTTTTTATTTATATATTTTCTTTATTTTTACACTTTAATCCGCACAGGTATCATTAATCGTGGCGACTCCTTTAGACGTCGTCGTTCACGCAGCAATAGTTTGGCACCCGTCAGTCCCATTCACCCACGCGTTGGTGCTTTAGCTGGCTGCACAGATGCCGATGTTAATCCCAACGATGCCAGCCAACAGCAGCAAGTAGATGTTTATCATGTCGAAATGCTGGGAGCACCCGGTGTGGGCAAACAAGCACTTGTCTCCCAATTTCGTACTTCAGACTGTATTAATGCTTACGATGGACCAGGTAAAGTGAAAAATAAATATAATAATCTTATCTCATTACTTGTCTACCGTTTTTTTTTTTTTTTGTTTTCTTAAGGCATTAATATTCAAAAAAGAAGATAAAATGTAAAAATATATATTTCTAGATTAAATGAATATTGTTTAAAATATTTTCCATAGCAAAAGTAGTAATTTCGTAGTGAAATGTATTTGTGTGTGTTGTAAATTAAGGCTGGTACATATTTAATAACTGCATTTAATCATATTGCAGAAATGTATGTATTTCACATACTGTCAATTGAAACCTATAATTTGAAAAAAGTAAAATGGAAATAAATTTTCACTAAATTGAGGTTTTTGCAAAAATGTATATTACCCATACATACACACTATTAACCCCAAATTAAAAATAAATTGTATCAAATATATTTTAAAACGTAACCTAGTAACAAGTTTATTATGACACAGATGGCATTAGAATGATTTTCTGATCTAGATAGAAGAGTAAACAGGCTAAAGATTTTTAATGGGTAATATTTTTGCTATATACTGGACTATAGACTCGACCATAGTCTGGCCTATAGACTCAACTATAGTCTGAACTATAGACTCAACTATAGCTTGGACTAGTCGAGTCTATTGTCCAGAGTCAATAGACTTGACCACCGTCGAGGTTATAGTCCAGACTATAGTCGAGACTACAGTTCAGACTATAGTCGAATCTTTAGTCCAGACTATAGTCGAGTCTACAGTCGAGTCTATAGTCCAGTCTATAGTCCAGACTATAGCTCAGTCTATAGTCCAGTCTATAGTCCAGACTATAGTCGACTCTATAGTCCAGACTATAGTCGATTCTATAGTCCAGAATATAATCGAGTTAATAGTCCAGACTATAGTCGCGTCTTTAGTCCAGACTATAGTCGAGTCTATAGTCCAAACTATAGTCGAGTTTATAGTCCAGACTATAGTAGAGTATTTAGTCCAGACTATAGTCGAGTATATAGTCCAGACTATAGTCCAGACTATAGTCGAGTCTATAGTCCAGACTATAGTCGAGTCTATAGTCCAGACTATAGTCGAGTCTATAGTCCAGACTATAGTCGAGTCTATAGTCCAGACTATAGTCGAGTCTATAGTCCAGACTATAGTCGAGTCTATAGTCCAGACTATAGTCGAGTCTATAGTCCAGACTATAGTCGAGTCTATAGTCCAGACTATAGTCGAGTCTATAGTCCAGACTATAGTCGAGTCTATAGTCCAGACTATAGTCGAGTCTATAGTCCAGACTATAGTCGAGTCTATAGTCCAAACTATAGTCGAGTCTATAGTCCAAACTATAATCGAGTCTATAGTCCAGACTATAGTCGAGTCTATAGTCCAGACTATAGTCGAGTCTATAGTCCAGACTATAGTCGAGTCTATAGTCCAGACTATAGTCGAGTCTATAGTCCAGACTATAGTCGAGTCTATAGTCCAAACTATAGTCGAGTCTATAGTCCAGACTATAGTCGAGTCTATAGTCCAGACTATAGTCGAGTATATAGTCCAGACTATAGTCGAATTTATAGTCAAGACTATAGTCAAGTTTATAGTCCAGACTATAGTCGAGTCTATAGTCCAGACTATAGTCAAGTTTATAGTCCAGACTATAGTCGAGTCTATAGTCCAGACTATAGTCGAGTCTATAGTCCAGACTATAGTCGAGTCTATAGTCCAGACTATAGTCGAGTCTATAGTCCAGACTATAGTCGAGTCTATAGTTCAGACTATAGTCGAGTCTATAGTCCAGACTATATTCGAGTCTATAGTCCAAACTATAGTCGAGTCGAGTCCAGACTATAGTCGAATCTATAGTCCAGACTATAGTCGAGTCTATAGTCCAGACTATAGTCGAGTCTATAGTCCAAACTATAGTCGAGTCTATAGTCCAGACTATAGTCGAGTCTATAGACCAGACTATAGTCGAGTCAATAGTCCAGACTATAGTCGAATCTATAGTCCAGACTATAGTCGAGTCTATAGTCCAGACTATAGTCGAGTCTATAGTCCAGACTATAGTCGAGTCTATAGTCCAAACTATAGTCGAGTCTATAGTCCAAACTATAGTCGAGTCTATAGTCCAAACTATAGTCGAGTCTATAGTCGAGTCTATAGTCCAGACTATAGTCGAGTCTATAGACCAGACTATAGTCGAGTCAATAGTCCAGACTATAGTCGAATCTATAGTCCAGACTATAGTCGAGTCTATAGTCCAGACTATAGTCGAGTCTATAGTCCAGACTATAGTCGAGTCTATAGTCCAAACTATAGTCGAGTCTATAGTCCAAACTATAGTCGAGTCTATAGTCCAAACTATAGTCGAGTCTATAGTCCAGACTATAGTCGAGTCTATAGTCCAGACTATAGTCGAGTCTATAGTTCAGACTATAGTCGAGTCTATAGTCCAGACTATAATCGAGTCTATAGTCCAGACTATAGTCGAGTCTATAGTCCAGACTATAGTCGAGTCTATAGTCCAGACTATAGTCGAGTCTATAGTCCAGACTATAGTCGAGTCTATAGTCCAGACTATAGTCGAGTCTATAGTCCAGACTATAGTCGAGTCTATAGTCCAGACTATAGTCGAGTCTATAGTCCAGACTATAGTCGAGTATATAGTCCAGACTATAGTCGAGTTTATAGTCAAGACTATAGTCAAGTTTATAGTCCAGACTATAGTCGAGTCTATAGTCCAGACTATAGTCGAGTCTATAGTCCAGACTATAGTCGAGTCTATAGTCCAGACTATAGTCGAGTCTATAGTCCAGACTATAGTCGAGTATATAGTCCAGACTATAGTCGAGTCTATAGTCCAGACTATAGTCGAATATATAGTCCAGACTATAGTCGAATTATAGTCCAGAATATAGTCAAGTTTATTGTCCAGACTATAGTCGAGTATAGACTATAGACGGGTCTATAGTCCAGACTCTAGTCGATTCTATAGTCCAGACTCTAGTCGAGTCTATAATGCAGACTATAGTCGATTCTATAGTCCAGACTATAGTCGTGTCTATAGTCCAGACTATAGTCGAGTCTATAGTCCACACTATAGTCGAGTCTATCGTCCAGACTATAGTTGAGTCTTTAGTCCAAAATATAGTCGAGTGTATAGTGCAGACTATAGTCGGGTCTATATTGCAGACTCTAGTCGAGTTTATACTTCAGTCTGTTGTATAAAGTCCAGACTATAGTCGAATCTATAACACACTATATGATACATATAATTCAGACTATAAGCCTATATATAGTTCAGAAAATAGTTTAAATTTATATTTTTAATTTTTCTACTTGCAGAATGTGATGAAGCTGAACAAAATATTTCAATTATTTTAAATGGTGTCGAATCGGAATTGAAATTTTTAATAAATGCACGTGAATTAAAGGTAAGTTAAATGGATATTAAATAAGAAATATTGCAAAACAAATGCTATTTTATAAGCCTTTGATAAATTTAAAAAAATGTTTAATACTAAAAAAACTTTAAGCAGCTTAACAGCAATTAATAATTTATTTTTGTTTTCGATTACATTTTTAATTTAAAAATCTAATAAATTTTCAACAATTTCATACTTAATAAATGTGACAAATTTATAAAGAACGCACAAAACACAAACAAATTAAAGCAAATATGATTTGCTAACCAAAAAAAATATGACAAAAAATTCAAATTTATTTGACTGCATAATAAAATATGAAGCATTGAAAAACTGGCAACTTTTACACATTATAAACCAGACATTTTGGTTGATAATTTTTTGTTTTCATTTCTACTATGCCTCCTCCATTTAAAGTCAAAATGAATTTGTTGTGTAAATTTCTTTGGTTACACTTTACAAAGTTGTTTTTTTTTTCTGCTCATCTGTACTAATGGGACAATGTAAAAGCCCGGCATTCTTTTAGTTTTGTTATGGGGTTTTGTAGTTGGCAAACAAACAAAAAATGTAAGGGAAAACAACATGAACATTTATCCCTCCATAATATATATAATGTATGTTGGCCTTTGGCCAAATGCAAAACACGAAAACAACAACAAAATTATAAATATAATGGAAGGGAGCAGAAACGTAAGAAACGGTTGCAAAATAATAATTTGCACCATTTACAAAATTCATATTATTTTGTAAAATTAATAGAAAAAAATAGAAAAACAACAATACTAAAATCACTTATTCTGTGTTTTTTTAGCATTTTTTATTTTAGTTTGTTTGTAATAAGTACAAGTATTAAGGCAAACATGACATTAAAGAGCAAATATTTGTAGTAGTAAACAAATACACTACACACACACATGCAGTTACTTTTGTAAAGATGAAAGAATAACGGACCTTAATGCCGCCATCATCATTTTAATGCTCATTATCTCATGTTCTTTCTAGAACACACACATACATATGCTTTAGAATACATGTATGTATTAAATTTAATGTAATGTTGTTTACAATGGTTGTAGTTGTTGCTACACATTTAATTATATTTGTTTTACAAATATTCTTCTCATTTTGTCAGTGTTTGGGCGATTTTTGGCAAAGTTTGTTTTAGAGTTTTACAAATAGTGAAACAAACAAACAACTTTCAGGGATTTTGTACAATTGTAGAGTTTAATTTTAAGTTTAAGTTTTCTTTCACTAAAGAGAATATGAATCAATAATATATAATGTTGTTAAAATGTTACTTATCCTGAGAAGGACTCAAAATATAAACATCAAAAAGTAACTTTTAATAAAGAGTAAATTTTTTAAGTGAAAACTACTACACAGAGGGAAAAAAGAAATATACACGCCTGGTACGAAATTGACACCAAACTGTTTAAAATTTTTAAATAACATCCGTTGTCAAAGTATATACATACGTACGACAACACTATGTAATGTTGACAACATTGCTACAATTCGTTGTCGAAATCTAAATTTTATACACATTCATTGTCTAAATGTTAACAAACGTGGTAAGCTCACTATTGACAAACAATCCGTTGAAAATAACGTAAATAAATGTTAAATAAATGTTAACGTTTGTTAACATTTAGACAATGGATGTGTATAAAATTTAGATTTCGACAACGAATTGTTGCAACATAGTGTTGTCGTACGTATGTATATACTTTGATAACGGATGTTATTGAAAAATTATAAAATCTTTGATGTCAATTTGGTACCAGGTGTGTATATTTCTTTTTCCCTCTGTGTAGGACCCTAATTTACCCACACGAAATTAAGCGGTTTAAAAGTTGGTCGAGTGTAAGCTATCACTTTTTCCCTCAGACCTTGCAACAAAGGTGGTGAATAGGGTGAATAGTAACCTTTGTCGAAAGGTCTGATGAAAAAAGTGATAGCTTACACTCGACCAAGTTCGGAACCAGCTTAACATCGGAGGGTAATATATCTACTGTCAGATGTCTGCTTTTGGAAGAGGAATAAAAGGATTAAAAGGTTCCACAAAACACAATATCGTTCAAAAAGCTTTAGACGAATGCTTTTGCGTTTGAAAAGTTCTTTGTGATGTTCGTTACTCGGTCTACTCGATCTCATCGGATAAACATGACACTTTCATCTCTCAGGATGACAACGGTCACTGTTGATCACTTGTAGCCCAAGTGTTCGTTGATCTTTGCTGATTTATACCAGATCAATTGCAGTTTTGTAGATGATATTCGACTAAATGAAAGCTCATGTTTATCATACGCCTATTTGGCCCTGATGTGGATTCGATAGATGAAGTTTGGCGTACTTTAAGGGTTAATTCTGTTCAAAATAAAGACGTTAATGATACAATGGAATTGGGCGTATTGTCTGAGCTAGCCCTACCTTCACAATAGCCTTGCTAGGTGTATACAAATGCGATATTGTGGGCAAATTTTACTCTGAGCTATTGACACTCTGTTTTAAAGAAAAGCATTTCAGAGAGAGCGTACTGCATCGATCGAAAAAATATAAGTCAGACGACTATAGGTCTATGATTATAAATTAGATGAGTCAAAACTTCCACAACAACATTAACTTGATCTCACAACATGTGTCATGATCTAATATAACGTCATATCAGGTCACATATTCAGCCTACTTGTTATTATCTAATCCGATTTCAGCAATTCTCAGTAGACCTTAATGATCTCACCATTACCTTGTCGTCATCAATATTCGGCGTTGATTTAGTTGTTTAGCCAGTCCTCACATACGATTTCCTCCACTTTGGGTTGTCGGAATAAATCCACTTTCCATCGCCAATAATTATTCGATGGGAAAATGACCTATTATAGCGTTCAAGCAGCATTTCGGACATACATAATCATTTTTTAACGTCTTTACGCTCCAACTTGCTTCTGAGTGATTTCTACTGCCTTCAAAAGATCCAATTGGAGCATGTTACTTTAGTCAACCGTTACTTTAGACTTTAGGCCGCCGGGATTGGGGGTATATGAGCCTCAGTATACCCGTACTAACAAGTGAATGTGTCGGATGTTTTTCTCAATAAATGTGACAGGTTAAAGATTTTTATTATGGTTTGAATGAAGATGAATGTAAAAGACGATGTGTAATGAACGATGTCTTAGCAACTTGAGATGATTACCAAACACATCTCAAGTTGCAGTTGCCGAAAAGTAATTGGTTTTGTTGTCGGGGAAAACTTCAGATATTATCTGAAAATTCCTGTACGGTTGTCCAATGCTCTGATATTAGCCAGAGATCTTGAAAAAAATAACGTTCACTTCCCAGACGATTAATTTCTTTCTTCGTAGAAAACCAATAATATGAATCTTAAGGTGAGCAACCCATATTGGCTGATTCTTGCTCATTATCTGAAAAGGCTGCGTAACATCTCTTAGTTTTAGAACAATAAGATATTGAACATTGTGTGTCACACGCAGGAAAGAGATCTATAAATGGTGTCATTTATTCTCGACCAATGCTTCGGCTGGTGTAGAATGGCTCGGTAAAGCCTTTGCTAATCTTTACTGAAGACTTTGTTCAATTGCCAGCTCTAAAGACGCATTGATAAAGTCCTATCAGTTGGGACAAAAGTGACTTGTCTCAACAAGACTGGCTAAAATGCTAATTTCACGGTAGATAGTACTAAAGTACAGAGTTTAATAAACTCAGACTCAAATTATCGGTCATGCTTCTTCGCCACCGGTTTTGAATAGCCTGTTCAGTACCATAACTCTTCTTCTTAACTATCTTGTGAAAGTTTTTACTTTTTCCTCTATCACTTTACCTCTCAATATCCTGGCTCTCATGTTTCCGCAATAGTCGTTTCTCAGCCCTAATATGTAGTTGGTTCGCCTTGTTGTCTTTTTCCTTGTGTCATTCTATAATAGCACAGGTTACAATTGGCCCCATACCAGAAGTGGTCTGAGTGAGGTTTTTCCGTATCGACGTACATATTTCTCTGCTGCCACTGTACATCAGAAACGCCTCAAATAGGTGCCTTGAATTGATGTAGTTGGAAAAGCTGGTTAGAATAGGCTGTTTCTATCTCTAGTATTTGAAGCTTTGCAAGCTGGAAATGCTGGTTGGAATAGGCTGTTTCTATCTCTGGTATTTGAAGCTTTGCAATGTCCAGTTTCTTTGTCGCAATTTTTACGTCGCGTACTTCTCCGTCCTGTCCATCTCATCTTCTGGATATCAGTGATATCAGCCTTAAATTTGTCGAGGTCATTGAATAGTGCCACCTCTTATGTAGAAGGTCGGTCAATCAAGCATGATATAAAGATATGTTCCTGGAATGGCTATCTAGGATATGAGATGGCCAGTTGGCATGTGGAAAGGCATATAACAAATCGTTATCATTTGAATAACACCACATGAGGGTTATGATTCGGCTTGGAATGTAAGTTTCTCTGTCGACAGCATTACAGAGCACAGAAGTTTGATTGGAACTTTGATCTGTGACCTCAGCTTGGGTGTTAATGTTAACATTGGTTATTTTAAAACTTTATAATGAGATTCAATTGGTTTCTCTAACATAGGCACCATTAATTTCAAGGTGTAGCTGAAGTAAGTTATCCTTGAAAAGGCTCTCTTATCGGGAAGGCGCTCTTAGCATAGAAATTAGACAGATAGCTTTAATTCATGCCTTTAGCACCATATGTGGGGACTAAATGGTGAGAGCATGTAGCTTAATATGTCTTTGAAAGTAACAAGAGAAAATAGTGCAGAAAATTATGATACAACAAGTAAGAAATTATAGTCGGGCGAGGCCGACCATATAATACCCTACACCTTTGACAAAAATATAATGTGATTTAGTTGCCATAATAAAGCATTTAAGTTTAATTGTACCTTGCTTTAGATATACATACTTATGCCGTTTATTGTTGAATAAAATTGTGGACATTTAAGTAAAATTTTGATGGGGGCTTTTCATAGGAGCTGGGGTCATATGAGAACCTATTATTATGGAATTCGTGAGGGTCATCAAGTCTTGTATACAACTTGGTTTTTGCAGCTTTTTGTCGAGATATGAGTATATTAAACATAATTATGAACTTAAAAGACCTATTCGGCTGGTTCAGTTGTATGGGGGCTAGGTGAAATAATGGACCGATGTTAACCATTTTCAATGGGCTTCGTCTACGATACCATAAGAGATCATGTGTCAAATTTCATTGAATTATCTCCAAAATTGCGACCTGTAGTTTGATTACAAGGATCACAAGCCCTATTGGGGGTTCAGTTGTATGGGGGCTAGGTGAAATAATGGACCGATGTTAACCATTTTCAATGGGCTTCGTCTACGATACCATAAAAGATCATGTGTCAAATTTCATTGAATTATCTCCAAAATTGCGACCTGTAGTTTGATTACAAGGATCACAAGCCCTATTGGGGGTTCAGTTGTATGGGGGCTAGGTGAAATAATGGACCGATCTTAACCATTTTCAATAGGCTTCGTCCCTGAGACAATAGAAGATCATGTACCAAATTGCATTGAATTATCTTCAAAATTGCTACCTTTAGTTTGATTACAAGGTTTACATGGAAGGACGGACAGACGGACGGACATAGCTAAATCGACTCAGAAAATGATTCTGAGCCGATTGGTATACTTTAAGATGTGTATAGGACCAATACTATTGTGCGTTACAAACATCAGCACAAACCCAATATACCCTCCCCACTAAAGCGGTGTAGGGTATAAATATATTTATTTACAAAAATTTAACAAATTTCTTTACCAAAAGTAAACAGTATAATTTAGTTTGCCCTAAGCAAATATTAAAATTAGGATAATAATAACATAATTTTGCCTCATTAATGAATATAACAATAATACAATTAAATATATTTTTAATTTTCTAATCACATCATAATCTGCCCAAAATAATAAACAAACACCACCACCCCCCTAAAAGGATGAACTGGAAAAAGCCGATGCTTTTTTGGTTGTATACTCTTGCGTGGACAAGGAATCATTTACACGAGCTAAACAGATTTTATCACGTCTACAAGATATGGATTTAATTAGAACACGACCCATTATATTGGTGGCAAATAAAATTGATTTAGCGAGATCACGTGCCGTTTCCGCCCAGGGTAAGTTTGTAATAGCAAATAATAATTAAATATTTATTAATTAACAATTTAAGTGATAATTATGTTATATACTTTTTTATTAACAATTTGTTTTTTCCCTTTTAGATGGCAAATGTTTGGCCTGTACATTTGGGGCGAAATTTATAGAAGTATCGGTGGGCATTAATCACAACTGTGATGAACTATTGGCAGGAACTTTAACACAAATACGCTTGAAAAAAGAACAAAATTTATTGCAGGTTAGTGGTGATATTAATTAAAACAAGATTTATTAACAACAAATTAAGTAAAGAAAAACAAAATTTTAAATTTTCAAAAAACTGGCTTTTTTCCTTTTACTTTCGCTTTACAACTCTTACACAAAAACACGTACACATACACACACATATTGAAACATAACCTCACTTTGACACAATGTTTTTTATTGTATTTTTATGATTTGTTTTTTTTTTTATCATATTAATTGGCCTTTTTACTAAAAAAAATATTTGTTTTCTAACACAACTTTGCAATTATTTCATTTTAATTTATTTAATTTCTTTTATCCACAAAACTTCTTTCATCTCATTGTTATTATTGTTCACTTTAGCCTAAAACGAAAAAAATCAAAAATAAATCTAAAGATAAAGATAAACCAAAAGACAATTTGAATAGCGATAATAATTGTCACAATAAGAATTATGATTTTGATCAAGGGGAAAAATCGTTAAATGATAAAAATTGTGAAGTTATGGTGAGTAAATCGTCTGTATAAATGTTTTTTTTTTTTTAAATCTAACAAAATTCCCCTTAAAACAATATTTTAATTATTTGGTGTTTAAATCCTACCAATATTTATTTAAAAAAAGAGCCCATTATCTCAAGCTCCAGTTATCATTTATCAAGAAGTTATTTTTATAACAAAATGTTATGATAAAAATAACTAGAAATTGAGCAAATGTGGATAAATGTTTTTCTTATAAATTTAAATCCTTTCTGTAATATATGTCAAACAATATTTTTTTGTTATTTGTTTATACTCCCTGTAATTATACTATAAATATGTATAAGAAGTGTAGCCTTAATATAGGCAATAGTTTTTTAATACAAAAGTTTAATTACTTTCCGAAAGTAGGTTTTTGTTTTTCTTTAATTATAAATTGTTTTTTCAATTTTATACTCCCTGTAATTATACTGCAAATATATCTAAAAAGTATAGCCTTTACATATGCAATAGTTTTTTGTTTCCCATATAAGTTTAAATATTTTCAGTTAATGCATATTTTTACACATTCCTTTTGAGACCTTAAAGCTCTGTTATTACAAAATTCCCTTTGTGAAAATTCTATTTTATGTCCCCTTATAGCATTAAAGGTCAATCATAGACCAAACTCTACAGAATGATTTGAAGTTATTTCTAATTTATACACCCAATATATTGAAAATTTACTTGTCTACAAAGTTCTATAATATACTATAACTCAATAAATTTATCAATTATTTATTTACTATATATGTATGTCCAGAACATTGATAATTTGGCCCTTTTAATCAAACCCCAGTAAATCACCTTTATAATCTTTAAAATTTCTTCTATTTTCCATATTTTGTTCTTGCCAACTTTTATTAAATAAACTTCTTGATTTTTGTTTAAGTTTTCAAAACATTTCCAAATCATCATCTTGCACACACATATTTAATGTTTTCTTTTCGTACCTTTTCTTATTTATATTGTACATACATATACATATGTATATATAAAATGCACACTGTACCTATACTGTAAATATTTCAGTCACAATTGAGGTCAATAGCACTTTTGTACTTATTATTTTATATTTAAAGAAATACTATTTAAAGGGTGTGTCGAAAATAGAGAAAAATAATTTCATTACCTACATAACTGTAGTCAATGGTGTGATATATAAACAATCCTGTATTCCAAACATAAACAGTAGTAAAGACTCTAGAAGTATATTACCATATAGGTTAGACTACTATCAAGACTATAGACTAGGGACTAGTCCAGACCAAGGTAGAATATAGTACAAGATGTAGTGAACTTATAGCCAAGATTAGAATACAGACTCTACAATAGACTAGAGTTTACATTACTCCATTGACTAGACTGGACTATATATTAGGCTAGACTGTAGTCCATACTGTTTTCCAGAATATAATCCAGACTATAGACTAAAATGTAGTCTTTTCTACTCACTAGACTATAGTCTGGACTATAGACCAGGCTAGAATATAGTCCAGGATATTGTGTACCTATAGACTAGACCATAGTCCAGACTATAGTTTCACTATAGTCTGGGCTATGTCACAGGTCTATAGTCAAAACTGTAGTGCACATATTGTCTAGGCTATAGCCCAGACATAATAATATAGACACTCTTCTAGACAAACGACTATGGACAGGTCTATAGTCAAAATTATAGAAAGATCTACAGTCAAGACTACAGAAAGGTCTATAGTCAAGACAATAGAAAGGTTTACAGTCAAGACTATGGATTGGTCTACAGTCCAGACTATAGACAGTTCTACAGTCAAGGCTATAGACAGGTCTATAATCTTGCCTATAGACCAGTCTATAGTCTTATAGACTGATATATACAGTCACGACTATAGGCTGGTTTATAGTCCGGACGATAGACTGGTCTTTAGTCAATACTATAGTCTGGTCTATAGTCAAGACTATAGATTGGTATGTAGTCCAGACTGAAGACTATACTATAGTACAGACTACAGACTATAGGCTATAGACTATACTAAAATCCAGCCCATAGACCAGACTGAAGACTAGACAATAGCCCAGACTATAGATTAGGCTATAGTCTAGACTGAAGACTATACTATAGTCCAGACTATAGACTATAGTCCAGGCTATAGACTATACTAAAATCCAGGCTATAGACTAGACTATAGTTCAGACTATAAAGTAGCCTGTAGTCCAGAGTACATATACTCTGGCTATAGACTCAACATGAGTCCAGAGTATAGACTATACTATACTCGAAACTGTAAAGTAGGCTACAGTTGAAAGTGTAGACTATGATATATTCTAGACTGTAGAATAGACTATAGTGCAGACTATAGACTGGTCTATTGTCCAGACTGGTCTATAGTCCAGCCTATAGTACAGACTATAGATTAGACTATAGTCCAGTCTGTAGACTATACTATAGTTCAGACTATAGACTAGACAATAGTAGAAGCTATAGTCTAGACTATAGTAGAGGCTATAGACTTAACTATACTGTAGAGTATATACTAGACTATAGTCCAGAATATAGACTAGAATAGACTATAGTGCAGACTATAGACTGGTCTGTAATTCAGACCATATACTATAGCCCAGACAATAGATTACAGTCTATACAACAGACCAGGCTATCAAGACGATAGATTGGTATATAGTCAAGGCTATAGTCTGGTCTATAATCAATACTATAGTCTGGTCTGTAATCCAGACTTTAGATTAGACTATAGTCCAGACTGAAGACTATACTATAGTCTACACTATAGACTAAACTATACTCCAGGCTATAGACTAGACTATAGTCCAGGCAATAGACTATACATACTAAAATCCTGGCTATAGACTAGACTATAGTCCAGACTGTGGTCCAAATTATAAAGTGGGCTGCCGTGCTGAGTATAGACTAAACAATAGTCCAAAGTATAAACTAGACTATAGTCGAAACTATAAAGTAGGCTATAGTCCAAAGTATAGACAAGAGTGTAGATTAGAGTGTAGACTAGAATATATTGCAGACGGTAGAATAGACTATAGTGCAGACTATAGACTGGTCCATAATTCAGACTATATACTATAGTCTAGACAATAGATTACAGTCCAGACAACAGACTACTGTCCAGAAGTTATGCATTAAACTATATAACAGATTATAGACTAAACTATGACTAGAATAAAGAATATTCAGTGATTATATAATACGTTAAAAAATTTTTTCTTCTTCAAAGAAATTTAATCTTTTCGGCCCACCCTCACACATGTTACAAAATCATATACATACATATGTGTTTATATATTGTACATATACTATAGATCTATTATTTAGTAAAATTTCTTAATGTTCATTACATATTTGCTATAGCTTTCCAAATCCATATTGTACATATAAACAAATGAACTATTTACAATACCACCTCCCCATACATATAGTACTTAAAGATTTTTTTCCATTATGTTGCACATTTTTTTAAATTTTTATCCAATATATATGTATGTTTCACTGTCGAAAAACAAAAAGCTTTTATTTCAGAATATTTACTAAAATACAGCACAATATGTACCAGAGTAATTAAAAACTAATTAATCAAATCTATATGATTTCATTTTTCTCTATTTTGTTTTTTTTTTTTTTTTTTGCTATAAACAGGGTCATCGTGATACCTCACCCTCACCGGCCCACTGGTATAAGAGTCGCAGCGTTATGATGGCCAGCATGAAGGCAAGACAAATGTTGACATGGATTTTGGGTAAAGAAGATTCAAAATTTAAACACTGCGAAAATTTGCAAGTTTTGTAAAATATATATAAAATGTTATGACACGATATACAGGAAATACAAATGATCAAATAAATTATAAATAATTAATAAAAGAAAAGCATTTCTTTAAAGAAAAACTATAATTGCTAATAAATATATATGAATTGTAATGTTAAATATTAAGGTTTCTTTTCAATATATGATAAAATAAAGCTAAAACAATAATAATTTATATATAAATAATTAAAACTATTTTTGTAAAATATTTTTTTTTTTCATTTATTTTATTTAAAAATATTTTTTTTAGAAAAATTATAAAAAAAATAAATAAACAAAAGTTGTAAAAAAATATTAAAAATTTAAAATATACTAGAGAAAAAATTTAAAGCCTGATAATCAAAATTAAATCAAATTTAATTAAAAAACCAACAAGCAACAACAACAACAAAAATAATTAAATTTAAACGTTACTGCTCTTAATTAAAAAAATTATACATATTTAAAAAAATTATAAAGATTTTTAAGGTGGCAACATAATTGTTATAGGAAAAGCTTTGTTAATTAAGCTTTTCAAAACATTTATAATATTTAAATTTTTTGTTTGACATTTCAAAAGCTTTTTAAAGTTTTATTTATAAATGAGCATTTCAAAGTTTTATTTCTATTAGACAAGAAAGCTTTTACAAAGCTTTTGATTATTAAACTTCAGTTACTGTAATTTATTACTAAACTTTTATAAAATCTTGTAAATTTTTTTCATTTTCAAATTATTATTTTAATCTTTTTAGACTATTTGTTTTAAATTTTTAAAATTAAAAGCTCTTTTACAATTTTATTTGCTTAAAATTGTTTTAAAGTGCTTTTAAGTGTTTATTAACTTTAAAGCTGTTTCCAAAGTTTAAATTTTATAGTTCTCTTAGGATATTTTTTTCCAAAGAAAATTTCCCACAGCAGTGATTAAAAAGCTCTTTTTTCAATTAAAATTTACAAAGCTTTTCGAAAAAAAGCTTTTAATTTGTTTTATTACTTTCTTAGATTTCTATTGAAATGTAAGCTTTCGTTAAGTTTTAAGCTCTTTAAGAACTTGTTTTTAAATATTTGCAACGAAAGCTTTTATTTAAGTACAATATATATGTATGTTATAATTATAAGCTTTAAAAGCTCTTCAATATTATAAAATCTTTTAAAAGCTCTTAAATGATTTCATAACTTTTTGTGATCATAATAAGCTTTTAGCTGTATAAACTTTATAGCAACATATTAAAAACTTTTAGATTTTGAAGTTATTCTAATATTCTAAACTTAAATCTTAAAGCTTTTAACTTTTCAACTACTCTTATTTCAAACTATATTAGTATTTTAAGAAATAAGCTTAAAAGCTTTGGAATAAAGCTCTCAAAAACGTTTTATTATTCTGATTACAAATTTTAAAGCTTTTTATTTTTTTACTCCTTTTTTATACTATTTTAGGGTATTTACAAAAAAAAAGCTTAAAAGCTTTTTCGGTAATTCTTAAAGCTCCTCTTATATCATTAATTATGCTGATCATAAATTTTAAAGCTTTTAACTTTTCAAATGTTTAGCTTTCAACAAAAAAAGCTTTAATGCTTTTTCGATCAAGCTTAAAAAGCTCTTCTTAAATCAATTATTCTGCTGCCTAAAAAGTTTTTACAAAAACTTTTAAAAAATCAATGATAAAACTATGCAACAATATGGAACCAAAATTTTATGAAAATACAATTTTTCTGTAGTTTTTATGATAAAATTTAAGTAAATAAATAATAAATTTAACAATTAATATAATTATAACAATAACAACAAATTAAATAAAGTATTTATGTATTAGAACTTAAACTTATATGTAAATTTAACAGAAAAAAAAATAAGAAAAAAACTGAAAAACAAATATTAGAAATTTCTACTCATCTTTAAACAAAAATTAAATAAAATTAGTTAAAATATAATATTTTTGTTAAATAAATAAACATTTATACTACAGTCAGTGACAAAAAAATTAAGAGAAAACTTAACATACAGTGAATGCAATTGGCAAGAGATTTACAGTTCATAATACTTCGAAGACAAGACTTTCCATGAAATTTTAAAGCTTTATTCTCAGATTCTCTCCCGGTCAATGTAGGCCGAGGTAGGACTATGAATACAATCCTGTTGTACCATTCTTTAAGAGAAACATATATCTTTGTTAAAAGATAATCTCTATGCACTAGTAAATGCAACTAATTTTATTTAAATTTTTTAATTCGTCTTATTTTTTGTCACCGACTGTAAACCCTATAAAATGGTTTCTACATTCTTAAGAAAAAAAAGTAACTAAATAAAAATTCAATTAAAAAAAAGGAAAACTCCAATTAAATAAAAAAATATTTAGTTAAATTAAATCTATTATAAATATTGCTTCCATTAAACAATTTTTAAAATTTATAAAAAATACATTATTTCTATTAAATTACACAAATTTTTCTTCATTTGTTTTTCATAGTCTTCCTCTTAATAATTTCAATGTTTTTCTTTTTTAATAAATTTTATGTGAAATTTTATGTTAAATTTATCTTTAAAAATTAATAACAATATAAATGTCCATTATAATTGTAAATTATACATATTTATAATTTCAAATTGTAATTTTTTTGTTTATTCTTTATATATAAAACTAAAAGCTCATTTGTATAAAAAAAGAAAAATTGTAACAAAAAGAAAAATAATAAAATAAACTATTAAAAAATATATATATTATGTAGCCCAAAAGAGTCTCATAAAGTTGAGAATAACAGTAAGTATTTACATAGTAAGAAAAGCAAAAGAAACTTAACAATATTATTAAGATGTCCAAAAAAGCTTAAACCCCTTTAAAGGTCATATCAGACTGCAATATAATAATAATTGTTTAAAACTGTTAAACTGTTTTTACCTTCAGGTCAAGTTTATGGCTTCAAAACTAACAATTCCTAGAAAAATTTTAATTATTTTAAACACTGTATTACCAATAAACTGCATTATCATGTCCGTAATAAACTACGCAATATTTGTACATATGTATGAACATATCGTTTGTTTGTAGGAAATCTGAAATGAATTGATCAAAGGTGAATTATATATAAAGACCAGTCTGTGGTGTTCCTCTCTCAGCCGTCAAGAATAATATTCAGTCTTGACTATAGATTAGTCTATAGACCAGTCTATAGTCTTGACTGTAGATTAGTCTATAGACCAGTCTATAGTCTTGACTATAGATTAGTCTATAGACCAGTCTATAGTCTTGACTATAGATTAGTCTATAGACCAGTCTATAGTCTTGACTATAGATTAGTCTATAGACCAGTCTATAGTCTTGACTATAGATTAGTCTAAAGACCAGTCTATAGTCTTGACTATAGATTAGTCTATAGACCAGTCTATAGTCTTGACTATAGATTAGTCTATAGACCAGTCTTTAGTCTTGACTATAGATTAGTCTATAGACCAGTCTATAGTCTTGACTATAGATTAGTCTATAGACTAGTCTATAGTCTTGACTATAGATTAGTCTATAGACCAGTCTATAGTCTTGACTATAGATTAGTCTATAGACCAGTCTATAGTCTTGACTATAGATTAGTCTATAGACCAGTCTATAGTCTTGACTATAGATTAGTCTATAGACCAGTCTATAGTCTTGACTATAGATTAGTCTATAGACCAGTCTATAGTCTTGACTATAGATTAGTCTATAGACCAGTCTATAGTCTTGACTATAGATTAGTCTATAGACCAGTCTATAGTCTTGACTATAGATTAGTCTATAGACCAGTCTATAGTCTTGACTATAGATTAGTCTATAGACCAGTCTATAGTCTTGACTATAGATTAGTCTATAGACTAGTCTATAGTCTTGACTATAGATTAGTCTATAGACCAGTCTATAGTCTTGACTATATATTAGTCTATAACCAGCCTATAGTCTTGACTATAGATTAGTCTATAGACCAGTCTTTAGTCTTGATTATAGATTAGTCTATAGACCAGTCTATAGTCTTGACTATAGATTAGTCTATGGACCAGTCTATAGTCTTGACTATAGATTAGTCTATGGATCAGGTATAGTCTTGACTATAGATTAGTCTATACACCAATCTATAGTCTTGAGTACGGGTTAGTCTATAGACCAGTCTATAGTCTTGACTATAAATTAGTTAAATCGAATCAGAGTGTTTCTAAAAAAGGTGTGTGTGAACAGTACCCTTTCCACGTTAAAGGTGTAGGGCATAACAATTTAGGGTTTTCTTATTTTTTCATTTTATCATTTCCTGATTTCTATTTTACATCCTCTTTGTCTTTAAAAGCAACATCAATAAAAAACTTTTTTTTTTAATTGCCAATAAGTCTATAAAAAGAAGAAATTCTAATTAAACTGCACATTTTAATTAATTTTGTTGTTGTTTTAACTTTTGGGTAAAATTACAAAGTTCTTTAGTTTTCAATGTTTCTTTAACTATTGAATTAAAAACAAAATGCTATTATTTGATTTTTAGTTTATTGAAAAGCAGTGAATTTTTTCAAAATGTTTAGAATTTCAAAGATTATGGAAGCATCCCCTTACAACTCCTTAAATGCCGATTGTAAGTGATAATGATACTTAAACTTTGTGCATTTGCTCAAGTAAATTATTCAGTAATGACGCACAGATCGTGAGGAAAAAACCATTATTTATTTTCCAAAACTATTTTTAAATTAAGACTTCATTCATACCATTTACGTTAGTCGAACGGTTTTGAGATTTACTTCATCATGTGTGTTAATCATTTCAAGTAAATATTTAAAAACAAAATTTGAATTGTTCAGCTGAGAAAAAAGATCGTTAAAATAAAAAATATTTACACAAAAAATTTAACCTAGCCACACTTTTTTATTTTTGCACATGATGATTTATTTTCATTACAAATTTGATTTATTTGATTTGTACCAGGGGAATGTTTTGAGTGCAGGTAATTACTTAAACGGAAACATACTGAATTTCAGAGGGGCACACTGGAGGAATGAAAAAAATAAACAAATCTGTGATTTTTATTTTTAAAACTAAATCAAATTTAAAACAGGTATGTAACGACTTATTAAAAAAGTGTGTTATTTTGGAAATAATTCAGAATTATTTTCAATTTTTACAAGAATTGAGTCATTTAAAATAATGTTTTTAATTTTACACATTCTAAATACGTACATACAGTAAACTCGAAGTAGTGTGATAATGCAGTTCCTCGGTCACGCAGTGCTGAAGAACTAACATGAAGTATGGAAAATTGAAATTTAAAAATAAAATCTTTTAGGTTTAGATTATAGACTACAGACTAGACTGTAAACTAGACTATAGACTAGACTATAGACTAGACTATAGACTAGACTATAGACTAGACTATAGACTAGACTATAGACTAGACTATAGACTAGACTATAGACTAGACTATAGATTAGACTATTGACTAGACTGTATTAGACAATATACTATAGACTAGACTATATACTATAGATTAGACTATTGACTAGACTATTGACAAACCTATAGACTAAACTATAGACTAGACTATAGGCTACACTATAGAAAAGACAATAGACTAGACTATAAACTAGAATATAGACTAGACTATAGACTAGACTATAGACTAGACTATAGACTAGACTAGACTATAGACTAGACTATAGAGTAGACTATAGACTAGACTATAGACTAGACTATAGACTAGACTATAGACTAGACTATAGACTAGACTATAGACTAGACTATAGACTAGACTATAGACTAGACTATAGACTAGACTATAGACTAGACTATAGACTAGACTATAGACTAGACTATAGACTAGACTATAGACTAGACTATAGACTAGACTATAGACTAGACTATAGACTAGACTATAGACTAGACTATAGACTAGTCTATAGACTAGACTATAGACTAGACTATAGACTAGACTATAGACTAGACTATAGACTAGACTATAGACTAGACTATAGACTAGACTATAGACTAGACTATAGACTAGACTATAGACTAGACTATAGACTAGATTATAGATTAGACTATTGACTAGACTGTATTAGACAATATACTATAGACTAGACTATATACTATAGATTAGACTATTGACTAGACTATTGACAAACCTATAGACTAAACTATAGACTAGACTATAGGCTACACTATAGAAAAGACAATAGACTAGACTATAAACTAGAATATAGACTAGACTATAGACTAGACTATAGACTAGACTATAGACTAGACTATAGACTAGACTATAGACTAGACTAGACTATAGAGTAGACTATAGACTAGACTATAGACTAGACTATAGACTAGACTATAGACTAGACTATAGACTAGATTATAGACTAGACTATAGACTAGACTATAGACTAGACTATAGAATAGACTATAGACTAGACTAAAGACTAGACTATAGACTAGACTATAGACTAGACTACTATAGACTAGACTATAGACTAGACTATAGACTAGACTATAGACTAGACTATAGACTAGACTATAGACTAGACTATAGACTAGACTATAGACTAGACTATAGACTAGACTATAGACTAGACTATAGACTAGACTATAGACTAGACTATAGACTAGACTATAGACTAGACTATAGACTAGACTATAGACTAGACTATAGACTAGACTATAGACTAGACTATAGACTAGACTATAGACTAGACTATAGACTAGACTATAGACTAGACTATAGACTAGCTATAGACTAGACTATAGACTAGACTATAGACTAGACTATAGACTAGACTATAGACTAGACTATAGACTAGACTATAGACTAGACTATAGACTAGACTATAGACTAGACTATAGACTAGACTATAGACTAGACTATAGACTAGACTATAGACTAGACTATAGACTAGACTATAGACTAGACTATAGACTAGACTATAGACTAGACTATAGACTAGACTATAGACTAGACTATAGACTAGACTATAGACTAGACTATAGACTAGACTATAGACTAGACTATAGACTAGACTATAGACTAGACTATAGACTAGACTATAGACTAGACTATAGACTAGACTATAGACTAGACTATAGACTAGACTATAGACTAGACTATAGACTAGACTATAGACAGACTATAGACTAGACTATAGACTAGACTATAGACTAGACTATAGACTAGACTATAGACTAGACTATAGACTAGACTATAGACTAGACTATAGACTAGACTATAGACTAGACTATAGACTAGACTATAGACTAGACTATAGACTAGACTATAGACTAGACTATAGACTAGACTATGACTAGACTATAGACTAGACTATAGACTAGACTATAGACTAGACTATAGACTAGACTATAGACTAGACTAGATATAGACTAGACTATAGACTAGACTATAGACTAGACTATAGACTAGACTATAGACTAGACTATAGACTAGACTATAGACTAGACTATAGACTAGACTATAGACTAGACTATAGACTAGACTATAGACTAGACTAGACTATAGACTAGACTATAGACTAGACTATAGACTAGACTATAGACTAGACTATAGACTAGACTATAGACTAGACTATAGACTAGACTATAGACTAGACTATAGACTAGACTATAGACTAGACTATAGACTAGACTATAGACTAGACTATAGACTAGACTATAGACTAGACTATAGACTAGACTATAGACTAGACTATAGACTAGACTATAGACTAGACTATAGACTAGACTATAGACTAGACTATAGACTAGACTATAGACTAGACTATAGACTAGACTATAGACTAGACTATAGACTAGACTATAGACTAGACTATAGACTAGACTATGGACTAGACTATAGACTAGACTATAGACTAGACTATAGACTAGACTATAGACTAGACTATAGACTAGACTATAGACTAGACTATAGACTAGACTATATACTAGACTATAGACTAGACTATATACTAGACTATAGACTAGACTAGATTATAGACTAGACTATAGACTAGACTATAGACTAGATTATAGACTAGACTATAGACTAGACTATAGACTAGACTATTGACTAGACTATAGACTAGACTATTGACTAGACTATAGACTAGACTATAGACTAGACTATAGACTAGACTATAGACTAGACTATAGACTAGACTATAGACTAGACTATAGACTAGACTATAGACTAGACTATAGACTAGACTATAGACTAGACTATAGACTAGACTATAGACTAGACTATAGACTAGACTATAGACTAGACTATTGACTAGACTATAGACTAGACTATTGACTAGACTATAGACTAGACTATAGACTAGACTATAGACTAGACTATAGACTAGACTATAGACTAGACTATAGACTAGACTATAGACTAGACTATAGACTAGACTATAGACTAGACTATAGACTAGACTATAGACTAGACTATAGACTAGACTATAGACTAGACTATAGACTAGACTATAGACTAGACTATAGACTAGACTATAGACTAGACTATAGACTAGACTATAGACTAGACTATAGACTAGACTATAGACTAGACTATAGACTAGACTATAGACTAGACTATATAGACTAGACTATAGACTAGACTATAGACTAGACTATAGACTAGACTATAGACTAGACTATAGACTAGACTATAGACTAGACTATAGACTAGACTATAGACTAGACTATAGACCAGACTATAGACTAGACTATAGACTAGAATATAGACTAGACTATAGACTAGACTATAGACTAGACTATAGACAATACTATAGACTAGACTATAGACTAGACTATAGATTAGGCTATAGACTAGGCTATAGACTAGACTATATAATCATTATATATATAGAGTTTATACTACATCAATTCTGATGTAGTATTATAGACCAGTATAATTATAATATAATTATTTCTTCAGAATTGATGTAGTATAAATCTTCCTATCAACCAACCTAAAACAAGAATGTGAAAAAAAACGTAAAATGTTCATGGGTTATATCCGAATTTTGTTCATATCTCCGTTATTTATGGACCAATTTTACTGATATAACTTCTGACTTAACTTCTCGAAAACATGTCTGATAGAATTATTGAAGGTTCGCAGCTCGCAGATACCTGGGGTCTTCTGAAATCTGATTTCAACATACAGTTACCTATAAGAACTTTTATGTATGAAAGCCTACTAAACCCTTCTCACGAAATCTGATTTCAACATACCGTTACCTATAAGAACTTTTATGTATGAAAGCCTACTAAACCCTTCTCACGAAGATGAAAGATATAAAAACGATATAATTTACAATTTACAGATTTACATTTTTTCCCAAAATTTCTGTGCTTGGAAAAAATCACTTAAATGGTCATTCCAACTACAGTGGAGTAGGGTATATGTGCACAAGTATGTAGTTTTATTTTCTCAATTTTGCTAATACTAGTAGAGTATTATTAATTAGAACATTTAATAGATGCATGACAAATAGTGCGTATTCCTGAAACAGTAACTACTTACAACAGTCAATAACAGAAAAAAAGGTGTTACTCGTAGAATTATTTGTTTTTATTATTGTTTAAATCAGCTTGGTTATTATTTTGTATTTAACATATAAAAGCTAAATGAAATTAACAAATATCGAGCATTTTACTAAGTGATTTAACAATAGAAAGTTGATTGTTTTTCGGAACAACTAAAGTGAAGTAAAAAATTTCAAAGGAAAACTGTTAAATATCAACACAAGTTTTTAAAATTAAATATATTAATTAAATAGATAATTAGCAATAATTTAAGGTAAGTTTAAGAGATAGAATTTATCCCACCGCAAGTCTCTATACAAAATATTTTTTTTCTCGTCCACAGCATGTATCCAGTTTCAACAATTCTCTTAGCTATCCTGCTCACAACAGTGGCTCTAACATCTACAGCTCCTTTAGATTTGGACTCGAATAATTCAATTATATTTTATACAAATTCACCCTTGATAAGACATTTATACAAAAGAGATTTAACTTCTTTGGCGGATAATGTATTACAGGAAAATCCTAATGAATTTGCGGATAAAGATTATGATATGGAATTGGCTGAGGTAAATGTGTTTAGACCAGTATTTCGTTATCGTGCTTCGTATGCCAGAAGAGGTGGTTAATAACCTTTAATTTTTAGATCTTTTAGAATTAATATTTTTAGTACAAGATTTTAATATTTATTTTAAACAAAAAAAGATAAAAAATTTATGAGCAAAATACATATAAAATAAATGCAACTAATTTATTTATTAATAAGAAATTAAATTTTGAGTTTTTATTATTTGAGCTTGGTTGTCGTTAGAAATCATTCTAAATAATAGCAATTGAACAAATTTATACATACATATATGTATAGATGTTGATAACTCACCAACGATATAGGCTATGACGAATCATATATACCCGGTATTAATTACCGATATTTACTCACATGTATTTAGCTTCAGTTGTATTATCATATACATACATATGTATATGAGTATGAGAATAATTTTCGGAAGAAATCTTGAGTCAAAAAAGTTGATAAAATATATAGTTATAATCCAAAAAAATATTCTTTTTTGTTTGGATTATAACTTAGTTAGTTAGTTAGTTAGTTAGTTAGTTAGTTAGTTAGTTAGTTAGTTAGTTAGTTAGTTAGTCAGTTAGTTAGTTAGTTAGTAGTTAGTTAGTTAGTTAGTTAGTTAGTTAGTTAGGTAGTTAGTTAGTTAGTTAGTTAGTTAGTTAGTTAGTTAGTTAGTTAGTTAGTTAGTTAGTTAGTTAGTTAGTTAGTTAGTTAGTTAGTTAGTTAGTAGTTAGTTAGTTAGTTAGTAGTTAGTTAGTTAGTTAGTTAGTTAGTTAGTTAGTTAGTTAGTTAGTAGTAGTTAGTTAGTTAGTTAGTTAGTTAGTTAGTTAGTTAGTTAGTTAGTTAGTTAGTTAGTTAGTTAGTTAGTAGTTAGTTAGTTAGTAGTTAGTTAGTTAGTTAGTTAGTTAGTTAGTTAGTTAGTTAGTAGTAGTTAGTTAGTTAGTTAGTTAGTTAGTTAGTTAGTTAGTTAGTTAGTTAGTTAGTTAGTTAGTTAGTTAGTTAGTTAGTTAGTTAGTTAGTTAGTTAGTTAGTTAGTTAGTTAGTTAGTTAGTTAGTTAGTTAGTTAGTTAGTTAGTTAGTTAGTTAGTTAGTTAGTTAGTTAGTTAGTTAGTTAGTTAGTTAGTTAGTTAGTTAGTTAGTTAGTTAGTTAGTTAGTTAGTTAGTTAGTTAGTTAGTTAGTTAGTTAGTTAGTTAGTTAGTTAGTTAGTTAGTTAGTTAGTTAGTTAGTAGTTAGTTAGTTAGTTAGTTAGTTAGTTAGTTAGTTAGTTAGTTAGTTAGTTAGTTAGTTAGTTAGTAGTTAGTTAGTTAGTTAGTTAGTTAGTTAGTTAGTTAGTTAGTTAGTTAGTTAGTTAGTTAGTTAGTTAGTTAGTTAGTTAGTTAGTTAGTTAGTTAGTTAGTAGTTAGTTAGTTAGTTAGTTAGTTAGTTAGTTAGTTAGTTAGTTAGTTAGTTAGTTAGTGTTAGTTAGTTAGTTAGTTAGTTAGTTAGTTAGTTAGTAGTTAGTTAGTTAGTTAGTTAGTTAGTTAGTTAGTTAGTTAGTTAGTTAGTTAGTTAGTTAGTTAGTTAGTTAGTTAGTTAGTTAGTTAGTTAGTTAGTTAGTTAGTTAGTTAGTTAGTAGTTAGTTAGTTAGTTAGTTAGTTAGTTAGTTAGTTAGTTAGTTAGTTAGTTAGTTAGTTAGTTAGTTAGTTAGTTAGTTAGTTAGTTAGTTAGTTAGTTAGTTAGTTAGTAGTAGTTAGTTAGTTAGTTAGTTAGTTAGTTAGTTAGTTTGTTGTTTGTTTGTTTGTGTTTAGTTTTTCTTATTTTCAATCCATTTGCTTAACCTCCAATGATATTATATCAACTCTGTTTTTTCTTATTTCACAATATTTTTAGAAAAGAAATGTGGCAACATTTATTGAATTCGTTCAACTAGTGGCAACCTTACGGCAATGATTATTTTTCACGTTTTGTTTTGTTTAGTTTTCCATTGTTCTTAAAAAAACAAACGTTTTAAGTGGAAGGAAAAACTTTATTTTAATAGGCAATATTAAATACGCAAATATTACTATTTTGGAAGATTACACTATTTAACAATAATTGATAAAAATTCTATGAGTGTACAAATAAAAATTGGTTTACATTCAACAAAACTTTAATCATAAAATAGATAATTAAATTGTGCAACAAAAAAATAAAAAGAAAATACTGATTCATAAATTTTTATTGAAAAATATTTGTTGAGTGACGAAATAAAAAAATAAAAGTAAAAATACAAGATTTGTAATTGTGTATAGAAGAAAAAGAGGGAATTCCCCGAAAATCAACATTTTAAGAAAGTATAATCGGCACACAACTACAGATTGATTTTTATTCACTTTAGTTACGTTGATTTGTTCAGATTTTTCACAAGTTGTTTTTTTATAATTTGTGAACAATGTCTGATGAAGAATCATTTGTTATATTGGGCTCATCACCCATGTCCTCATTGGAAATTGATGGTGTGGAAACCAAGAAGAACTCGTTAACATCTTTAGAATCCGATACCCCGGGCAGCCGTTTTACATCTTTAAAAAAGAGTCAAATTAGCGATTTACATAATGCTCAAGAAATGGCGACACAAACACATGAAGAAAATCTCACACAGCCTGAAATGGCTATTTCTAGGGAGAAAAGTCTTATCAAGGAAGTCGCACATAGCAGTTTACAAAATATAATGTCTGAACCTAAGACGGGAATGGAAATTATGGCACCAAAACCAGAAATGGCTGAAGAAGTAATAAAAATGCAAAAATTAAACATTTCTGAACAGAAATCCTTATCAGCAGAAGAAATTGCTGCCAGCAAATTATGGAGCAGGCAACCACAGGTCCAAGTAGAAGAACATATGATGCCATTTAGTTTAGAAGATTGTGCTGTAAAATCACCTTTCCAAAAGGAACAGCAGATGGAGAAAAGTATCAGAGAGAAAATGAACAACTCAACAAATACAAATAATAAGAGTATAAATGAAACTGGCAAATCTTCTAACTCTAGCAACACAACACCTCCAATATCGGTTGGCAGTAATTTGGCTTCAAGTTTTTTAATGGGAGAAGTCAATGCAGATGTTTTAAAGGTAATTTTTTGAGCGTACTTAATAATGAACTGTTATTAGTTTATAGCCTTATCTAATAGATTGTTTATAATATTGTATCAGACCTCTATTAGTATCATTTTCAAATATTTTTGGCTCCTTTTGGCTCTCTAAATACACCAAACAGCTGTTTAAATGTTAATTTTATTTCCATTTTATATGTTTTCTAAAACTATAATATAGTCTATAATGTTGATGTTTTCTATTTAATCATATACATACCGATTTATTGTTTTGTTTATATTATTAGAAACCAGGGGAAATCCCCAACTCATACAAGGCTTTGTATTGTTTTCAAAACAAATATATATATATATGTATGTTGTATATATATTGTAAAAATTGATAAAGAGAAGCTAGTTTTAGATGAGTATTGGTTTCATAGTAAACTGTACTACGAAAACAAAGGATAGTACAATAAAATAAATGACCTATTCCACTACTAATCTAAATTGCTGTATTATATAGAAAAAATAGAATTAAACTAAGAAATTTTGCTTTCAAATGATTAAGAGTAAAGCTACGATATCTAGAATAAGGCTAACATAATCATTAAGCATCATAAATAAAGAAATAAAAGTAAATAAAAATCTACAATTTCTTTTACAGACCAGTGTATACTCTCAGTTTCCCAGTATCTCAATGGAGGCATGTGCAGAGGATGTAGTTAAATTACAGAACATGGTCAGCGAATATTCGGTATTGAAAAGTAAGCTTTAAATAAACATTTTTTTTTGCTAAATACCTCTACAACAACTTTTTTATAATTGTTTTTTTAGATACAATTAAAAAAGCCAATATCACAATGAAACAATTCTATAATAGTTCACTACAATGGAAGGAAAAAATGAGAACAATGGAAGAAGAATACAAACAAAAATTGAACAAATGTCATGAAGAAATTGATGTGGTAATTGTATAATATTATTATAGCTCTTGAAGTGTGCAGTTTCTGCTTAATGCTTTTAAGCAAAACGTAATGATTTTATTTTAGAATATCTAGGATATGAAAAAAGAGCTCACCTTTTTGAAATATTTCTTTTTTCTATATAATTTTACTACTAGAAAGTTTTCATCATACACTGTTCTAGATAATAAACTAATCTAGAGTCTAGAGTAGAAAGTAAGTCATAGACTAAACTATAATATAGACTAAACTAAAATTCAACAAATTTAATTTAACTTAATATACGGCCAAAGTAAAGCAATACGTTTTGTTTAAAAGCATTAAGTAGGAACTGTACACTTCACTATTTATGACATTATTATTATATTTTCCATGTTAAAAGTAAATGAGTATGATAAATTGTTTTATCTTCTCAAAAATTATTTTTTTTATAATAACTACATTTCGTTACCTATCCAATAACGTTTTTTTCTTTCAAAAGTTACGCAAACAGAATCAAGTAATGGAAAGTACTTTTAAGGGACAAATTGAAGCCTTAGAAATTGCACGCAAAAAAGATCGAGAAGAAACTATACAGGATATATCCGAAAAGAATGCATTAATCGAAAATATGAGAGCCCAAATAATTAAATTAGAACAGCAACAATTAGTAAGTACAAACAAATAAATCGAAGTATTAGTTCTTTAAACAATAACCTCTTTTAGGCCTCCTTTGAATTTGTGGCCCAAAATCAAAGCGAACAGAAAAATGAACAATTTCAACAAGTGTTCATAACACGAAATGAACACGAACTTAAAATGAAACAACTCGAAAGACAATTATCCGAAATGGTCGCTTCGAACTTAGATCTTAAAGATGTCGAGAATCAATATGTAGACGAAATAAATTGCCTAAAAGTCAATTTAACAGCGGCCGAAGAGTTAATTAAAAAACATCGTAATGAAATCGCCCAGTTGCATGTACTCGATATAGAAAGGCAACAACAAATCGAAAAATTAGAACAATCCTTAGGAGAATTGCGCGTAACGAATGAGGAACAAAGTGAACGCATAACACTGTTGGAACATCAAAACGAGGTACATCGTAAGGATTTCGAAATGGAACAGGAAAGTCGCCAGACGGCTGTACAGGAAAAACAACAAATTCTGCAGGATTTACGAATATTACAAAGAAAAAATCAAGAACTAATTGAAGAACATCAAAAAATAGCGGAAAACTATCAGAAGAGATTATCTACAGTCGGTACAGCAGATGCTATGTGCATGTCTGCGGCAGCAGCTTCAGCTCAATCGTATATTAATAACCCTCAAAGACCCATAAGAGTAAGCCATGTCAGTTATTGTTTTTTGAACATGTTTGAAATTTACCTTAAATATAAATTTCGTTTTCTCTTTTAGACTTTACCTTCACCGTCATCCGTTCCCGCTGCACCAACTACTGCACCGCCAGTCGCTATGCATCTGTGTCCCATTTGTAATAAAGCTTTTAGGACATTGAATATTTTAACAAGTCATGTTAATGATTGTATAGATAAAAATTAAGTATCAACATTTAACCATAAAAATATATGTATTTCTATATTCTATAGGTGTGTTAATTCATTAATCAGCGAGTAAAAATCAATATCAAAACGTGCTGTTTGATTAAAAATTTTTCAATTTATGAAAAAATACAAGAAATATTTATATTTGTTTTTTAGTTCTTAAAAAATACCCTGTGCGCTTTGGCATAAATTAATTATAAATACTAATATTATTTCTTTTTGAAATGAAGAATCATGTAAATAAAAGAATCATTTCAATAAAAAATTAATTTACTCATAATGGGTTTTGTTTCAGTTATAATTCCAACAATATTATCTTGAGTATATATTTAATTTGTATAGACAAAATAAATATCGAAATTTAGCTCCCGGAATACAGGTGAAGTATGATTTTGAAAAATACCAGGAATTGATTTTATTTCTGATTGAAGACTATATTTAATTTAAATAATTTCTCTGTGTTTAGTTTATCGAAAACTTAAATTTATTCTGCTTTGCTACTTTATGTTAATATCATTCCTATTTACACCTGAGTGAATTTGGACTCAACCTAGACTGGAATAGAACTGAACTAGATCTTAACAAGAAATGAACTAGAATTGAACTAATCTAGAACTGAAATAGAACTAAACTGGTACTGAGCTAGAAATGAAACAGAACGGACTCAGAATTTAACTAGAACTATAATACAACTGATCTAAACCGAAACTGATCTAAAAATGAAACAGAACTGAGCCCAAACGGAACTAGAAGAGAACATGAGGTGATCTTGTAATGATCTAGAACTGATCTTGAATAGCTCGTGAAATGATCTAGAACTGAACTAGATATAATATAGAACTGAACTAGAATTGAACTAGGACTGAAATAAAACTAGACATAAAATGGACTGGAACTGATGTAGAAATAAAACTGGAACTATAATAGGACTGAACTAAACTAAACTGAAACTGATATAAAAATGAAACAGAATTGAACCCGAACGGAAATAGAACAGAGCATGAAGTAATCCTCAAAAGTACTAGAACTGAACTGGGAATTGATCTTGAAAAGATCTAGAACTGAATTTGAACTAGAACTAATGTAAAACTGAACTAGAACTATAAACTAAACTAAAACTGATCTAAAAATGAAACAGGACTGAACCGAAACGGAACTAGAAGAGAACACGAACTGATTTTCAAAAGATCTAGAACTGAACTTAAAGTGGTGGTGAAATGATCTAGAACTGAACTAGAATTGAACTAAAACTAAACATAAAATCGACTAGAACTAATCTAGAAATGAAACTTGAACTATAATAGAACTGAACTTAACTGAAACTGATTTAAAAATTAAGCAGAATTGAACTTGAACGGTACTAGAACATGAACAGATTCTAAAAAGTATTAGAACTGAACTAGAATTGATATTGAAAAGATCTAGAACTTAATTTGAATTAGTTCTAGAACTGAGCTCAAACTATAAACTTAACTGAAACTGGTCTAAAAATGAAACAGTACTGAACCCAAACGGAACTAAACCAGAACATGAAAAGATCTGGAACTGATCTAGAATTGAACTGGGACTGAACTTGAACTAAACTAAAAGTAAACTTGAATTGATCTAGAGCTGAACTAGAACTAATCCAGAATTGAGCTAGGACTGAACTAGAACTAAACTTAAAATGGTCTAGACATGAAACAAGAACTATAATAGTACTAAAGTATACCGAAACTGATCTAAAAATGAAGCAGAACTGTATACGAACTGCTACAGAACATAATGTAGAACTGCACTACAACAAAACTAGAACAGAACTGAAACATACCTAGAACTAAAGTAGAACGGAACTAAGACTGGATTAGAACTGTGCTAAAGTAATAGCCTAGAGTTCACTGCTAGCATAGAACTTATAATTTTAAAGAAATCTATAGCCAAAGTTTATTCGTCCTTGTCGAGATAGTGGATGCTGGTTGTTATTTATTAATAATCAGCTGCTCTTTACAGATATTAGTGGCCCTAAGTTCGCTCTGGGTTAATGAGGTCATTACTTTATGCCGATAGCATATATGATTAGTTAGTGCATAAACAAAGTAATCGCTAACAGCTGCACTCTGATTGTACAATAGTTGCCCAGTCCAGGCTTCATTATTAGAATTAAGTTGATTACAAGTAAATATTTCGTATGTGCGTATAAAGGTTTATTTAACATAAAAACATAATTATTTATATATATAATGTAAAATAGTATTGTATATGTATATAATAAACATGTATAATTATTGTTAATAACAAAAAAAAAACACACATAATTAGCATTTTATAATTTACTAATTATGGGAGGAGGAGCCAATGACCAAACACGCTGTATATCTTGATTAGCTACTAAATTATTTAAAATTCGTAGATCTAAAAATAAAAATAAGTACATAAATGAAATTGTCAATAAATTATAAGAAAAATGCTCACCATTTGTTTTAGCATAATCCTCCAAAATGGAACGTATCGATATTATAGGCACTGCACTATTTATATTTGGATAAACTACATTATCCATTTTAATATTCGACACACAAATGCCCATTATACAGCCGTGTTCATCAAACATGGGACCACCACTTTGGCCAGCCTGTACACAGCCATCTGACATTATAGCAGCTGGTGTATATTTTATAATGCGACCTTGAAATATCGAAGGATTGAAGTCGTATTTTAAATTGAAATTAACAAAATAAGGAAAGCCAGCATTGTAAACAGTTTGACCCAAGCTCGGTTTTGATTGGGCCAAACGTACGCAGTAGCGTTCGGGAATGTTGTCCGGGGCAGAGAGAAGTGCCACATCGAAGGCTGTGTCATAGTGAGGATTACGCCAAAGAACATCGGCTTCAAATTCGCCGTCTACACCGCGGCAGGCTACTTTTGAATTGACCTGTAATATGTAGTAAGTGATAAGAAGTGAAACAAACATTTAAATTAACTATGATCAAGATCTACTAACAAAATCGAATAACTCTACCTGAAACACTACATGCGAACAGGTCAATATGAATCTCTTATTCTGGACTTTAACAAAAGTTCCAGTGCCCTGGCTACCAGCCGCTTCTATAACTACCATAGTACGTTCCCCTATAACAAACAACAAATATAACATTAAACAGTTGACAACAAGTCATAGTTGGATTAATTACAGGCAAAATTGGACGGTTCTCTGGGCAGCATAATAGTGGTGATTTTTATGCCCAATTGATTCATAAAATCCCTTAATAAATGTGCAAAATTAGCTGCCATAGTCATTTGAAGATTTTCGTTATTACGCTGAAAAGCCGTGCATATGATGAGACCAATTAAACGCCTAAAAGAGAGTTAATAGATATAATAAGTTCAATTCTAGTCCAGTCCTAGATCAGTTCTAGTTAAGACATATTTTATTGCTGATTAACTTCTATTTTAGTTTTAGTTCACTTTAAGATCACTTTTAGTTTAGTTATAGTTGCGGTTCAATTTTAGTTTACTATTAAATACTTACAATTTATTATTAAACACCGCTGAACCCTCACATCCCAAAGGTAAATTGTTGGACAACACAAATAGGGAACCATCTTTTCCAATAACATTGGATACCTTGCCAATACTGATGGTTTTATAAAAATTTTCCATACCAAAAGGTGTACACATGGTCAGTACATCATCCAAAGGTCTAATGGGATATTTATATCTCAAATAATGGGCTATATGTTCAAAAAATTTTTCAAAACGTTCAGGAGAATCTATAGATTTAGCCGGACGCATAGTCAATATCAAAAATGACGTCAACAGCACTTCATTGTGATCTTTAGTTGACGTATTATTAAAGCTTATGGAATTTAACATTTTGTGCAAATTTCTGGATATTTCTTGCGAACTAAATACGTATAGAAGTTTCGCTCGATATCTGGTTAAAATATGCGGAACATTGGCATTGCGTTCGGTAACAGCAACTGGTAACTTACGGCGATCAAAAGTAACCTGATAGCTAAGGGAGTTTAAATGCTGAGCCTCCTCACTTTGACCATCCTGAGCATTGACCAATTTACACTGTTGCAGTTTGTGTATGATTTTTGTGCTGGCGCAGACATTTTCATTAGTATGATCGGCCACAAATGGTAGCATGGGTCTGATGTAGGGTTGTAGTATACAGCCAGATGTAATGATAACTTCATTATTGATAATAATTGCAGATTGTTTGGCATTAGGATGGTTGGTCACCTCCAATAAAGCGTGACGTATTTTCAGTAACATTTTAGGTATACTTGTTTGTGCAGTTTGTTTACATTAACAAAATATGTGCTAAAATATACAATATACAATTTTTTTTAAATTGTTGAAGAAAGTGTTTTTAATTTAACTTACCGTTTTCAAGCCTGTGTATAATACAAATATCTTTATCATTCCAGAAAGTCCATAAGTCCAAGCGTATTTGTCAGAGATAACAAGTTCTTTTTATGTGTACACCATTTTAACAAGATTTTCGTGTTTCAGGCAAAATATCCAAACAAATTTGAAATATTCTGAATTGTTTTCTTAATTTACTTAATTTTTAAACAAATAACAAGATTTTTGTAAAAAAATAATGCAAATTAGTTAAATTAAATAGTAATTGTTTTGTTTATGCGTTTATTTTTCGTTTTCTTTGTTTTCTTTATATTTTACTTTCACAATAAATACAATGTTGTTAACAGAAGCATGGTAACAACTCTGTAATAGATTAACATATAATTTTTTGAAAGGTTACCTGCTCGTTTAAATTTTGTTCATTTTTTTTAGTATTTTATATATTATGTGGTGTCAGAAAACTTATTTCGGTAACCATGTTTTATTGATAACAGTTGTAGAGCTAAATAAAATTTTTATGATAAAAAAGCTTGAAGAAAATTGTTATTTTATTTCATTTTTGTCAACTTTTTTCACGTTACCACATTTAAGCGATTTTTCATTTCAAACATAAATTTCTGGCAACATTATATTTTACAGCTGTAAAAATAAAACAAAAACACAACCAATCATTTGTTTACTTTTATCCAATTGCAAAATAAAACTAGGAAACTGCAATAAAAATGATAAAATCATTGTTATTAATATTATTAGTCATTACCCTAGTTGCTGGTGTAGCCCACGACTGTACAACACTGTTGATGGGTCAGTATTTATGTCCAGATCCTAGTAGAAAACAAATTGATCCCAAAACGCAACAATTCTATGGTTGTCAACAAACAGGAGTGGCCAAAGGTAAAGTTTATTTCAAATTCTATCGAATTGACAAATAAAAGTTAAACAAAACTTTAATTTAATAGTCTGGTGTGTGGCAGCTGATGGCATAGAATGTATGGGCACTAACAATAATACTTTCACCAAGGAATTGCCCTGTAAATGGACGTAAGTAGTAATATTTTTTTCAGAACCCTTTGGTTTTTAAAGTTTTTCATTTTTTTTTCTAGTAATGGCTATCATTTGGATACTGTTTTATTGCTATCCGTCTTCACTGGCATGTTTGGTTTAGATCGTTTCTATTTGGGTTACTACGGCATGGGTTTACTGAAGGCTTGTACATTGGGTGGTTTCTTTATTGGCCAACTAGTTGATATTATATTGATAGCTTTACAAATTGTTCGACCAGCCGATGGTTCTCATTATATTATACCATATTATGGTGCTGGTGTTGATATTATAAGAAGTAATAATGAAACGTATCGAGTACCGCGTGACGATTGGTGAACAAAAGTTGAAAGCGATAATGAGAATTAAGGAGAATTAAGGACTGTTTAATAAAGTTAGCATTAAATAGAAATTCAAGAAAAAAAGAATAACTGTAATAGGCGGTGATACCGTGAAAATGACAAATAAAACTATGCATGAATCTTGAAGTAATGAAGTCATTTTTTATACTATCTAGAAAAGAGTAACTAGCTAAACTATTTTTGGGAGGTTTACGATAAGGACCTATAATACTGCTATTTTATAAACATTTATAAATATTGCTTTATTCAGTTCAATTAACCGGATAATAATTTCTTATTTATAGCCAAAATCTTGATTCTATCCATTATATTCATTTTTGGGCCCTCCCTAAGGGAAACGACGATAAGCTTTAACTGTTTTTGTAACTTCTCTAGTTTAGGAGATTTGAATTTACGTTTTTACCCTTTTTAACCCCCAAAAAAATCGAATTTCCAAAAATCCCGTCTTATTGGATACATTTGGTGGGAGACTAACATCCTGCCCAAATTTCAGCTCAAAGAGCTTAAACCGTTTAGGCTCTACGATGATGAATCAGTCAGTCAGTCAGTAAGTAACGTTAGAATTTTATATATGTACGTATGTATGCCACCATAGTGTTTGGAGACAACAAGAGCTTCACTGAAAGGCACACCAGACTGACATCGCGCTCTATTATGGGTGTATGGTAGTGATTCTGCTGAGATCAATGGTATA